>NW_009231170.1:0-20020 GCF_000690835.1 Fulmarus glacialis | reverse complement strand
ACTCTTTCCACTTGGGATGCATGTTTTGGCCTTTTTTTGGCTAGGTTCCTAGTCTGAGCCTGTGAGATGCAAAAATCCTTGGAAGTTTTTTGCATCTGGTTAAAGGAAGAAAAAGTCTCTGTCTAAACCTTAAATGGTAACAACTGGCTGCCCCCAGTTCGTCCTGCACTACAATGTGAAGTCTATTGTGCAGCAGAGTAACAGAAACACATCTGGAATTTTTCCCGTCGGGAATGATATGAATCTCATTAATAGCAGCTTTGTAATCTATCTGTAACTGTTTTTCAGTAAGTGATACTATTCTGATATTAGTGATTTTTTTTTTTAATACATTGTACAAATGCACATCAGGTGGCTGTACCTGGGAGATGGCACCTAAAGCTATATTATCCTGTTTCACTTAATAGAAGGCATTATTCTCTGGACGGATGAATTACACTGCTTTGACTACTAGGCAAGCTTGAAAATCACACAACTCCTGTCTTGAACAACTTCCTACAAGAAGAAGCATGCCAAGGTAAATTGTTTAGGCATTAGGAATTTGTGCAATTGAGACCATTTCCACCCTCACCGGTTTTTTTTAGTTAGGATGTCTACCTTCTGAATGGTGCAAACTATGACGTGGTTTCCAACGAAAAAGCCTTGTCCAATTTCAAAATGTTAAGACAGAACTCTGCTTGCCCAGCATCTCCAATGCTTTCAGTCCCTTCTTGTTTTTGCTGCGGAGTTCATTCTTGTTTCTAGTTCGTATCTTCCTATATTCTCAACGAAACTATAGACTTGATTTGATATTGTCATTGCTATGCCAGTTTTTTATGTCAAACCCAGATTGTGATGACTTAAAAAAAAATCTTTTGAAAATAACTGACAAAAAAATTCTAAGAAACATCACAGTGGACTATCTGTGTGATTGTCTTTGAGCATCACTTTATGTAGTGTACAAAGAAGCTGAACAATTTACTACTTGTCTGTGTTTCTTTGCATTTAATTATCTGCCCGTCTTGTGTGCTGCAGGCAAGTATTGGTGCAATAACTTCTACAGACTTTTTTCCCCCTCACTTTTATTGTTTTGCTTTCATTTCCTGTTTGTGTCTGAGAGCAGGCTTGTCCTTTTGCCTGCATTTTCACTGGGGAGGCTTTCTCTGGAACACCTTAAAGTCACTGTTGGGAGTTGCACTGATGAGAATTGCAACCTACAAATATTCAGTAATAATGATACAGGACAGAAAATGCATGCAGTTTGAAAATAATGGGGTTTTTTTATTTTTCCTCAGGTTTCTGAGCCTTTATTATTATTTATTATTGAGGTCTCATTTCCAACTATAAGGCTAGGAAAATATTTTTTATTTGTTTGGGATTTTTTTAACATGAAAGCTGGGATTTTGCCAGGAGTGTGATATGAGGAACTGGGTCCCGTAGAACTTCTCAGAATATTAGACTCCATGTAAGAAAATCAGAAGAGCTGACAATACCTCTGTTGATGCCATGGTGTGTACTTCACAGCAGATTAATAATTTCCATATCATCTTAAAAGGAATGTTTTGTCTAGGTTCTGAAATGGCATTGATCATTCTGGAAGAATATGAGCCTTGAAAAAATTAAGACGATTGTCTTTCAGAACAACCCATCTGTTTCAGTAATGATGCTTGAAACATTGACATTTCTGCTGCCAGCACCCTCACTCTAGTAAGACTTATGCAGGAAATTTTTGCTCCAAGCAGATTTTTGACCTGGATAAGAGCAATATGCCAGAGGTGAAGGAACATCAAGCATTCAGGAACCGAATGAATTACAAAGTCCAGTCCCCTGCCTATACAGACACCAAATCATACAACCTCTTTCATAAACTGACCAAACTTCACCTCACGTAGTTTGTTTTGCACTTTTCCTGTCTTCCTCAGCTTCCATCACAAGGCTGTTTTGGAGCTTACTCGTTTTAAACGCTGGTGACCTTATTTTCATCTTCAGCTTGTTGTATCATGATCAGGTCACATTCATTTGTCTTTTGTGCCTATTTGTTCGTTAGCTTCAATAGCTCTTTTCCGTCCATGCTGCATCGCCTGTGCTGTACGTAGACAGAGCAGTCGTGTTCTGTGCTTGTGCTTGCCTGTGCTGAACAATATGTGCATTTTTGGTTTAGCTGATCGTTGAAGGCTCTTTTTCATCATTGTCTTATTCTCTACATATGTACCAATTTCTTTTCCGCTTTCTTGATGTACTTGCACAAAAACTATATGTGCTGTTTGTTCTAGATGGAAGAATTAAGTATTCCAGGCTCCTTCTGCAGTGGTGTTATTACTGCAGAAGATTTCACTAAAGATTTCACTATTCCCCTCAATGCTTTCAAATATGAAAATTGCTCTGATACAGTAGGATAACCTCAAGATAGATATATACATTAAATAATGTGGTAGGTGGAAACAAGATCAGAGGCTTTGAAACAGTGAAGTGCAATGTGATGTGCTCTACCATAAGACTGCCGGCAGCTCAGGACAGTCAAACATGCTGATGGTGACAGGAATGAGCAGTGGGTGGGGAGGACTGCTGGCAATGGCATGGCTGTGGATTAACTTTCCTCTGGAAGTAGAATGCAGAGAAGAGTAAGATGGCGATATAAAAGCAAAGTTCAGTAACTGCATTTTAACAGACAGGTTAATTGGCATCTATGACGAAAGACAACAGGTCAGTGATGGAAACTGTGCCCATCATCTGCAGTCTTCTGGAATGTATGTTAGATCTTCACCAGAAAAATCAGATTCCCTGCCTTTTGGGAATGCAATGTTGCACAGTAGCAGTTAGCCTAGATGACTGCTGTCCTATTCTTTTTTATTAGAAACAGCAATCTCCTTCCTGTCCTGGTGGAATGTGAGCAGGAGCATAATTGTGCTAAACTTTGGCCAACTGGTAGAGTTGCTGGCTGGCATCTTCCATGTGAGCTGACTCTTTCTGCTAGGGGGAAGGATTAGACCCTTTCTCCTTCCCTCCTCATCTCATCTTTTATTTGCACAGAAGGCTTTGAAAACTCAGGCAGTAATTACAGTCTGCTTTTGCTCACCTTCATCATGTTTCCAAATACCATGTAATCTCATCTGTTTGGCTCAGTGCTCCCTCAGAGGCCTTGAACACCCCACCTGGCTTTTGGTAGGAAAAACCAGCTGTAATTCAATCTTGCATCTTTGACAGTAACACGTGAAAAACAAACTATGACATTGAAATGATGTTAGGAGACTGGTTTTTAAACTAAAATCATTCTACGCTGTCTAGAAGTCAGCTTTTCACCCTTGCATACTTGTGTTTTGGTATTAGAGGGTTTGGTGAACAATGACAAATTTTGCATGTTTTCTTATATGCTGCACCATGAGGCAGGTCAGGACCTGCCTAAGTTTTTGCCTTGTCTGAATTTTATAGCTTTGGGTTTTTTTGCTTTTTTTCCCCAAAGGGAAGCCAACCTTTAAACCAAGCTGCTTGTTATTGTTGTGTGTGCATGTGTGTGTTTTGTCTGAAGTGTTTGGAGAATCCGTAGCAAAGTCTGAGGATTTGGTTAGAGCAGGCGAACTGATTTCTTTTTGTCTTTAATATTTACAGTTCCTCTCAACATTTTTCAGTCCCCACAATGATTATTTGCATTATATAGAGACACTCTAGGTAAGCTGTTCAGGGTACTTTGTTAGACTTCATGCATGTCAGAACATAGTCAGTTAGCAGGAGGGACTGAGCTGATATTAAATCAGTCTCTGATTTTGTGCCTTGATGGTGAGGAAGCACAAGATATTAATGACTGCAGAAAGGTTAAACTTTACGTGTCTTCCTGTTTATCACAAAGGTACAGGGTACAAACAGAAAGCAGTCTTGGCAGGCAAGAGGCTTGCAAAATCCATGTGCTGCTTATCTACAGTTGAAATTTGATTACCATATATGAAGGTAAGTACTTAAGAATCCCAAGGAGTCTGAGGGGTAGCTCTTGATTCCCAACTGCAGTGGACTGTCGCTTGGATACTTGGTCACCTCCTAGCAACATTAGCCCAGTGTGAAAATGGTTTTAAAAGAAATAGACCTGTGCAAAGCTTCAAAAGATCATCTATTGAATTTTCCTTCTTAAAAGTAGGCACAGCTGTGATTAACCCATGCTTATTAGATGCAAACTTGTTCTTAAAAATCATACAGTAAAATCAGAAACTAAGTTCATGCAGGTTCTGTAACCCATGTCCAAGCAATAGATTTCAATGTGTAATGATCCCAAGCATAAGAAACCTTTTTCTAATGTTTAATTTAAGTTTCCTTTGCTGCATTTTAAGCCCAGGGCTACTACTTCTATTTATGAGGGATGTGGAGGTATTACCTTTCTCTTTTGCAGCAGCCTCGTAATATTTAGCGGCTTATCATGTCCTCTTTCAATTTTCTCTTCTCTAGACTAAACAAATTCATTTCTTTCTAGCTTTCCTCAGAGATCATGTTTTCTAGACCTTAGATCTTTTTCACAGCTCTCCTACGGCCTGTTTCCAGTTTGTTCATGTTTTTTGCATGAGATGCAGAACTGGGCATGGTCCTTGAGCTGATGCTTTCTGATCCTGATCCTAAGTGGAGTACTTAAGAGGTTTTACAGCTGTGATACTTACATTTTTCAGTCATGATAGGATGTTTATCTTTTCTGCAGTAGTATGACAATGTTCTGTGTATGAACCACAGCACAGAGTATGGAGGCACTTTAAGATACGTTGGAGCAGCTGGTCCGGCTCTAAATAGAGCAGTGAGCAGGCAATGGGGAAAATGCCTGCACCGATGAGTTTAAACAATCTACTAGGTGATGGAGAGCAAAGAGGGCAAGAAAGTGATGATGCTCCACAGTGCCTCAAAGGTGCGGAGCAACCATTCGCAGGGGAGGAGGTTGCGAAAACTGAGAGTGCTGCTACATGGCCTGCTGGTGGGTAGAGGGGTTTTTGTTCAGTGGACTTTACCTGCCCCTTCCTTTTCTTTGCTTATGGAATAAAGCCTGTTCAAAGGCATTTTTTGGAGTGGCTGTGGCATTTACTGCCCCTTCCTGTCAGAAGAAAGGACTATGGTTTACACCTCATGGTCCTTCTTGCAGAGCTGCGAAGGAGCAAGTGATTACACCAGTCCAGAAATGGACAAAACCCAAATGGTAGAGTTATTAGGAAAGGGCAGAGAACAAAGCAGAGCAGTGTTGTACCACTGCGTAATTCAGTGGCATCTGTATAGAGAATGGCCAAGTAGTTGAGGACTTTTCAGCCTGAAAGGGCCAACTGTACATGAGAGAACATGGATAGGGATCACTGGCTCACTGTTTCTTCCAAAAGAAGAACTAGGGGTCCCAGATGGCAGTGGTAGGGTGCACTGACCCAGTGCGGCCATTCTTCCGTAGGAAGTTGTCTTCACCGTATTGTCTGATTTTCTTTTAGACCATTTCTGCAGTTTATTAAGATCAACTTAATTTTTGGCCTGGTCTCTACTGTTAAAGATTTTCTTCTTGCAGCCATCCATTTTTTTAGGAAAAGAAGTATGTTGGTTGTAGGATGGGGTTAATCCTGATTAATGCAGTTTCTTAAATTTTTCAGCTGCTTGAGGAATCTTTGAGCTGCTTGGATTTTTGACAGGGGATTAATGTCAATAAGAAATGTGAAATCAGGACATCACAAGCCTCCTCATTCCCTATGCTATCACACCATGCTGCTCCCCAGAGAAGGGAGGCAAGGGAGAGAACATACATCTAGGTCTCACTAGGGAAAAAAGAAAAGGTTAGTTTAGATTTTTCTCCCCTTACTTTTATAAATGCCTCTATCAGAGCTAATTATTCAGTGCTAGAGTGCTTTGGTTTGTATTTCAATAATTTTATTAATAAGATTGTTAGATTTTGTGCCTTCTGTCTATCAGCATAAGCAAACGAAAGAGAGAGTAGAAATCATGCTGGAACAAATAAGTCATTCTTTTGTGTGTTTTTTTTAAAAAAAAAAAAAGGTTGTTCATGCCCTTTTACAAATGCAATGTGCGGGTTACGTACAACATGAGGTTCTAGCACCGTTTGGTTTTTTTCCTTCAGCTTCCAGTTTTTCTACGCTGCTGATTCTCCATAACTAAAGAAGAAACAAAAGGGCAGGGTGGCTTAAAGGAGGAGGGCGGGGGGAAAAGGAAGGAAATATCTGAGAAATAAGCCCACAATGGAGCTTAGTGGCTGCCAATCTGCCTTGCCTTAGCGTCATGATTTCTAGAAGCATGGTGCCATCTTCTCCTCTGCTCTTTCAGGGACTTGGCCTTGTCTTCCTCCCTCCTTGTTATAGCCAAAGACTATCAATCGGTTTATTTGTTTTACTTTCTCTCTGGTCTAGCTTATTCCCTTCTACACATTTGTGTATTAATTGCCTTGAAAGCAGCAGGTAGAAGTAGGGAGCAGATTCTAGTCAAGATAAATGTCTGAAATTGTTCAATAGCTACTTTGATAGAGGCGGTGCTGGTCTAGGATTTGCGCGATACTTTGGGAAGTTAGTGCTGCTGATGTTGAATACCTCAGCACACATCGGAGAGAAGTGGTTGTGAATGTATCTGTGTATCAAGGACCGTCAGAAAGCTTGGTTGGGGAGCTTCTGGCAGGCTAGTTCAGCCTTCCAGGTAGAAATGTTTCGGGGTCACAACTCTTCTTACCTGTCAGGGAGAAAATAACTGGAAATGTAATTTTTTGTTGCATAAGCTGTAATCCCCTAGGCACAAATATATATCACACTTCCTGGTGTATATAGATTCCTGTTTAAGAATAGTTTCCTGGCAGTACGCTTCCTTTTGCTGTGAGCAGTGACAAATTGTGTTAGAGATTTTACTAATGTCTTTGTATAAGGAATGCAAACTTGAGAGCTGGCAGAGATTTGGACTGTACCTCGTAATTGTCATATCCATCATTTCATAGAATCATTTAGCTTGGAAAAGACCTTTAAGATCATCGAGTCCAGATTTCATCTATTTAGATGTCATTTGCTGTTTTATCGGGGTATGTCATTCAAACTAGTGATTTTACGTGCCTGGCATTTCTCTCCCAAATCATGCAGGTCATAAGTGTGTGCCACAAGCACGCAAATTTCTCACCTTTTCGTGGCTGTCATGTGCTATGAGGTTGCATTATGTCTGTTCTGGAATTTGGGGTGAGGTAGATAGGAAGTGGTTAAAAATCAAATTTGAAAAATCGAAACTCTCGCTTTATGTGCTGCTTGCACATAGAGCTCAAGCCTGTTTCAGTTCAGGTTGTCAGTGAAGCTCACCTGCCTTTAGGTAGCAGCGGCAGATGACTCGGGTGAAATGCAGCATCCCGTATGTAAGCTGCTCAGTAGATAGATGCAAAATTTAACATCTTTCAGAAACGTTTACTTTTTCTGTTTGACAAACTCCCACGCATTCCTTGGAATGTATTTTAGGTGCTCTGCAGAGAGCATTCCCATGGCCTGTTTGAGACATATCCTGATATTTCCTGAAGGGTCCTAAGAATACACCAGATGCGCTTCAGAGCCGAGACAGAACAGCCATGCTCCTGGAGAGGTCTGGCAGACAGCGTTTCCCCGTCACTGCTGGACATCGGTTCTGGCCTGCTCTGATTTATTGAGGTGGCAAAGCACTTTTCATAGATCATGAGCTTACAGCATTCATGATTTCTTAATATTTCCGAAATGGAATTACCTTCAAGATTTATGGGAGCTCTGTAGGCCTAAATATCCTCTAATTTGCTCTTTTTTTCCCCACATGGATATAGTATTTCCCCCAAAACTGTTCCTCCCCCCTCTTTCAATGAAGCAAAAGTATGAATTAAAAGTCAGTTTCCCTGGCTCTGTAAAGTATTTTTAAATATTACCAAATAATAGTAGGTGGTCTAAGGCTATTGTGTTCTTTGCTAGAAAAATCCTGAAGTTTACTTGTAGCAAATACAATAACAAGGCCAATGGTCACTTCACCCTTCTGTTTGGTCACATGCAGAAGGGACACCATAGAGCATCATATCAGTCCTGCTAGTGCTTCAGCTGCTTTTGGGAACTCCGGTCAGAGCCCAGGGAGTCCCAGGAGGATCTGACCTTCCTCCTGGTTTAACCAGGCACCTTGTAAGGGGGAATCTGCATTAGGGAGAGACACTCAATACTCCATGTCAGACTACTGTAAACTGTCTTTTCCTGGTGTATGACTTGCAAATAGACCGGTTAATTGCATCTATAAATAATACCAACTTGTGAGTTAGGCCTGACCTTACAGCCTGTACCTTCTTTTTCGTGCAATGCTCTTGAATAGGCGAACTGAGCTGGCTAAGTTTTCTATTTACGCTGCACTACTTTGTAGCATTATTGTAGGGAATCCTCTTGATTCTTGAGAGGAGAATAAAACCTGCTCATACATGCTTTTTCTGAAGCATCCAAGTTTTTCCTGAAGATTGCATGTCACAGTGGCAACCAGAGTAGCTCGGTGACCTAACAAACCAGCCCAAAGGTGCTGGTGACCCCCAGGCAGTCCTTCACTGTGGCTGCTGCTTGGAGAGAATGGGGACCATTCTGTGAGACCTGACTTCTGCTATTAGTTCAAGTGGTAGCTGTAAAGGAAGAGCTGTGAACATCTGTGCTGTAGCCATTCAGGTTATAAAAGCTCTTACATTTTTATGAGAATCCTGCAAAGATTCCTCCTATTGATTTTGAAAGGAGGTGGAGATAACTCCTTGGAGACCCACCAGTGTAATATAATACTTACATTTCAGTGCACCAAGATGCTTGAAAAAACATTGAACTAATTTGGCAGGTTATTGACGCTTTTAGGATATTTTCAGAGTATTATTGTATCCTGTTCTTTTTTTTTAAATAGGCCTGTGGTTTTTTGTTTTCTACTTAAGATCTTCAGAAGGTCTAATATATCTAACACATCTTCCCCACCTTTTCCCAGATAAAGTTATGTAGAACCTTTCGTATCCTCAGCTCTGGAAAAACATTCCTTTCCTTTTGGATCAGCCATGTAATCTGTGCATCCTGCTTTTATGGTTATAGATGATCTTATTAAAGATTGCATGAGTGGATGTGAAGCGGTATGCATGGGTGAGTTGGAGTCTTCTGTTCTTGTTTTGTTAAATGTTCTTCCTCTCTCTCTTCCCCGTTTCCAGAGATTTCTGCAACCTCTGATTTACTGGTCATCTGTGATAGGACTGTACTTTGAGCAATTTATAATTCAGAATTCATTCCGTCGTTTCCTCACTGTGCTGCTATCTGAAAGTGTTGCTCTGTACCTGGCTGTGGCGTAGTGTAGATGAGTTTATCTTAAATCAGGTAGTTCACATCCAAAAGTTATCTGATTGCAGTAGCGTGGAGTTGCATGCTGAGCGCAAAAACAGCCTGAAGGGAGGGTTAAACCGGTGCGTTACATCTATCCCGCTACCAGTACCTAGGTTAGCCAGGCTGTATCTATTTCAGGTACGTGTACATGGCACTTGCAGTATGGCTGTAGTGGAGATGTACTCTCTGACTCTGAACATGCAGTACATTCATTTCTTCATTCCTGTAGCATAGTGTGATTGATTTTGATCCAGAACATCCCTACTACTGATTTGATGTGATTGAATGAACAGATTTCTAATAGTATTAGCATATTTTCTAGCAGTGATCTTGATACATTTAGAAATGGTCCCATACAAAAGTTAATATTTCTGTAGTTTCTTTTGCTAATTGTTTCCTTCTATCTGGCCACTATACTAATTGTTTCTAGAAGGGACAAATTTTTAGTAGCTGCTGTGTTTGTCTGTTGAGGGTGTAATTAGGATAATACATTCACATAATGACACGGTTAAGAAGGACTTGTTCTCTCTTTTGTAAGTGATTTTGGATAGATCATGACTGTTTGGTTTGGCAAGGACCCCTCTTGAATCATTTATATGTTAATGAATGCAGAAGAAAATACCTACATCTGTACTGAATTTCCATTCTCTGTAAACTAAGCACTGCTTCATGATGTCCTGAACCATTTCCTTTCTTGCCTGTGTTATGATAGCTGCTGTGTATCTGCGTATGAGTGAGGCAGAAGCAGCCGTGAGAGCAGATAACCCCAGCCTTGCTCTCCACATGCATTTGCTCAGTGCATCCACCCCTGCACAGAGCAGCACACATATACGTAATGAATAATATAAAGGCAACTCCACACCTCTTCCTCACACACTCGCGTAGACAGCACGTAAATTGGCTTGTGCTTACAAAGCTGGAAGTAAAACTGCCTAAACTCTGGTTGCAATTCACAATTTACTGTAGCTAAATTAATAGCCAAACAATAGTGTGGAAGTTCTAAATTGTTGAGTGGAAGTGATTGCCAGGCTTACGACTTGAGTGGTTTGGGTGTCCTCATGGCATAGAGTCTGACAGATTTGTTCCACTGCAGGCTCCTTTGGGTAAAGGTAAAATCTTCCACATTAGTGTATTGCCGGTGAGAATGTAGAATCAGCACTTAGGTATGGATTCTCTCAACCTCCCTACAGAAATTTATTCTTCCTAGTTCAGGAGTTAATTTCTCTCTCATTTTGGTTTTCTCAGGTTCTCGAAGCCGGCACCAATGTTCTTGGATGATTCCTTCAGGAAATGGGCGCGTATCAGGGACTTTGTACCCCCTTTTGGAATTAAAGGACAAGGTAGGAGAAAACTGTACAGCTGTTGAAAAAGAAGGTGGTTCTGCGGATGCTTGCCCCATCTTGTTTTTCTGTTTTGAAAGCTCAGGCGGTCCTTTGAGCTCAGCTTTCTTCTCCTGGTCCAGAGGAGCATTGTATGTGTAGGTCTTAGAAACACAAACGGATTTTCACAGATGGAATGTGGAGGATGGGAGAGTCAGTGCAACAATGGCAATTTAGACCTACCACCACATTCTGGAAGAAGCATTTTGGCATTGACTGCCGTATCTTGTAGCGTCTTTGTTGACACCAGCAGAGTCCAAACTGATTTAAAGTACCTTTAAGTCAGTAATTTAAGGAACAGGAAAGACTACCCTTTCTGAGTTTTGGAGCCTTGGGGTTGACCACTGATAAAAATCTTCATTTTCTTTTCATAGCATTTGGTTGTATAATTATTTTATAGTTGTGCCTTTGGACTTTTAAAACAAATAGGAAGAATCTGTCAGATGCTTTCATGATGATTTGTAATATGCCTTGTCCTGCAGCTGGAGCATGGTATGCAGCTCAGGTATGCTGTGGGAGACCAAGAGTGGTGCTGGTGGTGATGAGATGGGAGGTAGTAGCCCATCCAGCAGATGGTATATTTTGCGGGTGACACAAGCTCCTTGCTATCCCGCATGTGCCACCAAAGGCCACTCCGGGTGGGTGGTGGTGGAGCACAAGGCTTACGCTCACAGCAGTCATTTGCTGCAGACTTTCTGAAGTCTGATGTATTTATTAAGAAGTGTTTGTGGCATTGCATCAACTTCCAAGATTTTTTTTTTTTACCCTGACAAACTCAAGATTACAGATGGCCCTAGGAATTGAAATACCTGGTGGAGAAAGGACTGCAGCCACTAATAGGCTGGGGTCTGTCTCCCTCCGTGGAAGCAGGTGGTGTAGTTGTTAGAACAATCTCTGACCAAATCAAAGGCTCTACTGACAAATTTCTTTTGGCTTGCATCAATTCCCTTCTTTGTTTTCTATATGTCCATTCCTTGTCCAGTCGGTCTTTTGCAGCTCAATAGGCAACTAATTACTGTCCTCTAAATCAGCCAGCCGAGTTTGCAGCAAAGAAATAAGAGTGGCAGCACAAGTGGAAGGCTGCGTTGACCACAGGAGGGCTTGTCCCCTTCTAACAGGCACACAAGGTGTACAAAGCTAGGGCAAGCTGCCTGACCAACGTGGAGGTGGGATTTGCAGATTACACATGATGTCAGATAGACCTAATAAAAATCATTCCGTTAAACTGAATCCAAATGGAGAAATTCACCAAAAGGGGATGACAGAACGGCTCTGGCAGCCTTCTCCCTGGGTTTGTTGCCAGCTTGTATCACCACTGCAATGTTATGTAAATCTGGTGTTTTATATTGGATTTCCTCAGTTAAAAAGAGAAATGAGAAATTGCCATTATTTAAATGGCTGTGAGCTGAAGCCATGGGACGGAAACCGTTGAATGGGTTATTTTTTTAATGCCCTCCTGGGACTGAATTTTGTGCCAAGTTTCAGTCTGGAGCAAGTTCTGTGTGTGGGAGGGTTGAATTATAAATCTCTGTAGCCCAGGATTTCTAATGGCCGTGCTGACAGGCTGTGAGTCCTAGTGATGCGAATGGCGCCCTTTCATGTTACACATCACTTGGAATTCTTGCATCAGTCTTTTCTGGCCGTCCCACGGGATGCATTCTGGCTCAGCTGAGTGATTGGATGATGGGATCAGCACCTCATTAGGGCTTTCAGTCAGGGCAATCTAATGATATCCAAACGACTGACCCAGGCAGGCAGCGTGGAGCTTAGTCACGTGCTGGTGCGAGATGAAGACTATCAGAGCTGGGATGTGCATGGGAAAAAGAGCAGTGAGGGTGGCTGAGAAAGTGTAGAGAGAAGTGCCTGTGTTGAAAGAGATGGGGCAGGGGTTTTGCTCTGTGCATTAGGAAGCCCTGTGACACCATCAGCTGGGATTTCTGACGTGCATCACACTGGGAAAGGCGGTCGGTGTTTATAGACACTGACTGTAGCTGGGTTGGTAATGGGAAGATTTTGCTGAGAACTTTGGTGAATATTGCCTGGCATTTTCAAGTCACTGTGATCTAGTCCAAGTGCAAAATGGCTTTTTTTTGTGTGTGAAATATAGCTACAGGATGAGCTCACTTTCAGTAATGCTGCATGTTCCAAGAAACTTCCAGAAACTAATCTGTGGTAGCTTGAAAGCACTAAAGTTATGAAATCAAGAGATTCTTAGCAGCTTGGAGGCTAATCCACCATTTCTGCTTCCTCTTGTTAAAGTTTCTCTCTATTCTTCAGACTTTTAGGTAAGTTTTTCTTTGCTTTGTCTCTGAAAAAAAACTGAAAGAAGTCCTCTTTCATCCATCACTCGGTGTTTACTGGTCCAAGAAAGAACAATTCCAAGATTGCAAGAACAAATCTTGCAATCTTTAAGGGAAAGCTTTTGAGGAGCATTGTCTACTGAGCTGCACTAATTTGGAGTAACACGTCTGTATAAATTACATGTAAAAGAGTAGAAATAGCTCAGAAATTTTCAGGGCGGGACTACCACTCTTTAAAGGCAATCATATCAAGGAGAAGGCAGCATGCTGATCATGTTGACACAGTTCATCAGGGATCTTCATTGTCTTCAAAAAGAATGTGATTGTAAAGACAATTCTTCCATCTCCAGATGCTAAAAAGTACTCAGTATAACATAGAAAGCTTAACAGTGTTTCTTCGTGAAAGAATGCTCGCTCCTTTTCTCCATTGGTCATTTTCTGATTTGGCCATTAGCCCATGAAAGAGGGTTTTATGACCCGAGTGCTCCACTCTCTCCAAGAGCATTTGCGTGTAGATGCCCTCAAGGTGAATATGGTTCTGAATATGGAAGTTTTTAGACTTTCTCCCAAATGATGCTTGTTCTGAGATGTGCATTATTCCTACTGCAATAGTCCATCTCATGTCAGATTGGAAACTGCTGCTGTTGTTAGTTAACCACCTTAGTGATTACTTGCCTGCTAAATGAAAGAAGCATAGGAACAAGCAGGTGGTGACCCTACTGCTTTATGAACAGGACTTTCTGAGATGAGGCACGTGGTAGGAAGTCTTGTGCGAAGTCTTTTTGAACAGTGGTCTCTGAGTGTCCTCTACAAGTTATTAGAAATAGATAAAGAGGAGTTTATGAGGAGTGGTTGTACCTTTTTCTTAAACTGTCTTAAGTGGGCAGAGAGTTTTAGTAGATGTTGTAGTTGTTGACTCTGCCTCTGTTCACTAAAGATCTGGACCAAGGATTGATCCTAATTACTTGATCCTAATCCCCAGCGACCTGGCACAAAAGCGGAGCTGACAACTGTCAGGCGTGTTGGACCTGATACAGCAGATTGAAGGTGTCATTGCATTCCTCACAAATGTCTGTAACCCTTTGGGGGAACTCTTGCTTTCTCTGTGTGCAGAGAATAAGGAAAGTAATAGATATGTCATATTTCTGAAGAGGCATGAGTATATTAGGTTTTGACACCACAAAGGGTCACTGCAAGTATCTAGTTTGGTCTTTTGTGTAACAGTGGCTCTAAGTTTCACCCAGTGACTTCTGCAGCTGGCTATGAACATAGAAGATTATCTTTCAGAATTTGAATCAAGATTTTCTAAATGATGAAGAATTACTGTGTTGTCATACAGGCCAGTGTCATATTTGACTGCACTTACTTTAAAAAATGAGACTGTGTTGAGCTTGTTGTCTCCTACTATGTGACTTGACAGAATCTAGAAATGGGATGTGCCACTGTGAGCACTTGGAAATGATGACTCCATCTCTATTAATAAGTAAAATGGTTGTCCTCTGGACCTGAGGGCAGTTGAGCTCATTGTTCAAACAGGTTAACTTCCTCCCCCCCCCCAAAAGAGGGTGGCTATATCCAGGTTGTTCAAACAGGTTAACTTCCTCCCCCCCCGAAAAGAGGGTGGCTATATCCAGGCTTCCTATCAAGAAAGGTCACTGGCCTGTATTAGCCTGTGACCCTATGAATGCATGAGAATTATAGAGGAGGATATTTGTTGGCCCTGGTGAAAACCGTCAGAGACTGTGCTAACATTTTAATAGTATGGACTCGTGTAGGACAGTGTGGGCCCGTGCCCTGCTGCCAATTTGTCTATTAGTGTGTATTAGCCAAAGCGAGGGATGTCATTCAGGAACACGATGAAATTAGTCAACTTCAAGTGTTGTCAAGAAGGTCAAACTGTAACAAGAAGTTGGAACTCTAAAAGTTACAAATGTCAAGATGTCCTGTGGGGGACAGCTCAGGCTGCCGAGCACCCTCCTGTGTCCCAGGCTATTGTTTCAGCATTAGCTGGGATGTTGGAGTGCCTCCCACGTCTCACCATTTGCGAGGATCTGATTTGCTTGAAGGAATTTTTCTTTCGCAGCACTGACCAAGCCTGCTCTTGCAGCTTTTTCAGTGAAGAGCAAGGAGACTGCAGCAATCTTAGGCTCTTAAACGAGTTACGTGGAGATTTTTTTTTTTATTGAAATTGAAATTTCTTCTTTCGTATTTGCATCCTTTTCTAGCAGTGCTTCTATCAGTGTAACTTACAGAGGTATGAACATGCACATGCTGTCCGTATTGTTGCAGAGATCCTCTAGCATGTGCACTGCTTTCAGGGTTAAATTCGTCAATGAATAAGCAATGGAAAAATTGTTTATAGTGTTAGTGAGATTATTAATCCCAGAGGGCCTCCTCCCCAAATTTACCTCTGTAGCTAAAGCAAAAGGAAAAAGTTATTTGGAGAAGGGCAACAAACAAGACTGGAGAAATACCTGACTATTAATAGAATTTCTCAGTACATGTGGCTTAAAGAATATAAAAGGTTTTCATAAGAAAGAGTAGCTAGTATCTGGCATCCTCTCTGTGTAATGAGGACGGGAGAGTTGCTGCAGTTTTTTTTTGAACTTAAGTGAAAACATATGGCACAGCATACACTAAAAAACTAAACAGACATGATCCATGTAATGTATCTCTTCCATGCATTTAGTCAGTAATTGTGTCATTGCTTAGCAGTAATTATAGGTCTTCACGTCTACCTTTGTTCCTGCTAGATTGTTTTAAGCAGAGGGGCTGCTTTGTTGGCCCTGAATCAGTTTGTCTTTGAAGGTGATATTTATTTCTTAGGGAGTGACTGTCTTGTCACCATCTCAGAATTTGCCTCCCACCAGGAATCTAGGAAGCAATTTCTCCCCCACAGTGATAAGAGAATATTAAGAACATGTTTGAAGTGCTACAGTTCTATCAAATGTAGTATGTATTATTGGCCAGGAGACTTCGTATTTTCGTCTGGTACAAGAGGGGCATCTGGAATTGGTGACATATTCGATGACAAAGAAATCAAGTCTTTGCCCAGAGCACCAATGCTAATAGATGTATTGTGCAATGGTTAATTGTTCTCGTACTCGGTTTTATTTGGATGTTTTCTTTTGTGTTAGTGCTTCTGGGAAGAACCATGGTTCAATGCTGCTTAACAGTGGATTCATGAGTCTCATGGGGGAAAGGTCATTCATCTTCAGTGAAAATGTTGAGTTTTCGGGCGTGCAAAAGTTGGCATATCAAAATGTTATTGGGAGAAAATCTCTTCTCTTTTCATGCGCGTTCTTTTCTTGCATAGCTTTTTCTTCCACATCAACTTTCTTGGCATGAGCAATACTTTATCTCTGAGAAAATATATTCACTTGGACATCACAATTGAAATTTACAGCTGAACCAAAGAAAAACTATCAGAAAAGTAAGTCTTTTCCAACCTACTCTTCCAGCTCTTCATAGAGGCTGGAGTACCACATGCAGACACCTTCCCTACATTTGACTGGGTCTGCTTGATAATGAGGTGTCTCTTTTCTGCTTTATTTCTCCAACCTTGTCTTTATTTTGTTAGCTGTACTCTGTTGTACAGATGATTTTCCTACGGTGAGCATTTTTTTGTGTTCTTCATGTGTTCTTCCTTTAACAAACAAGCAAAAAGCACAAGCATGTATAGCCGTTAGTTCTGTTCAGAGTAGGTATTAATACAAGATTATTGTTTCTTCTTGAGTTTGAGACAGATTTCTGAACTAGTTTCCACTAGAAATTTACGTTTGACCAAAATTGGTAATAGTTGCCATTATCACATGGGAATATAGCTATAAAAATGTTGGTGTTTCTCCAGGGAATCTAGCTGATTTTATAGCCTCAAGAAATTAAATGAGAGGTTTGAAGGGAAAAAAATTAAAAGTTTCAGAAGAGGTAAAGGATCAGCTTTTCATTACTGAATAAAGCCTCTAAAGGGAAGTTATATTGTGATTTTTGAAGTTAAATCAACTCTTGCTCTTGAGCTGTCTTGATGGAAGTACAACCTTCCAGTGCAGTCCCTTATTTCAATCAAAATTGATGCTTTGCTGTTGAATGTGCTTAAAGAATAGCCTTTCTCCTAACGCACTGAGAAGGGAAAGGTGCCCCAGGGAGATCTCAAACCCCAGGTTTGTAGTTAATTGGGTGACTCCATATTGGAGTTCTTCCCAGAAGTGTTGAAATGCAATTGAGACATGGATATTATTCCTGTCTTTTACCTCCTAGAGGGAAGAGCAGGTCTTCTCTGGCTTTTGTGTTTTGAAGTGACACATCTTAATGCTTCTGCAAGGATCAGGAGAATTAGAAATCACTGTAGTAGTTACTGAGTTTTTTGGCCTTGAAGACATTGCCTGGCCACCTGTGAAGGGGCATCAAAAATGCAGCAACAAAGGGAAGAACAGCCCTCTATAACAACTGTATTTCTTTTCCCACTTGTCTTTGGACAGCACATTGTGAATCTTTCAAGTATCATTTTCATTTGTGTGAATTAGCCTGTTTCTACAGGCTTTATTGCTTCCTGTGCCTCAAACTTGAGTTTGGATCAAAATGGTTAATGCATGGTTATTGTAAAATGTTGCCCATTTTTTGGCATAATTGTTTTTATGTTCCAACTTTCCAAGCCCTGGGATTATGTTAGGAACTGAGCTTGTTCTGAAAAAACAAACTCTTGCTTGTGTAGAAAAGCTTGGAAAAAAAAAATCCCTGAAGGCTCCAAAACTACGATGTAAATGAAGAATCCAAATGTTACGTATTTTTTTCATATCTTTTTATAAAAAAAGGCCTTAAGGGCTTTCTGGAGCTTACATCTAACGCATGCCAGGTTTTCCTAAAATTGTTACGGAGGTACCACGCATCTTCAGTCTTTCTTTTTTTCTTTTGTTTTATGTTTGTATCTATGGAACACTATCTGCCTCTTGTTTTAATACCATTAAAAATCATCAATGTAAGTATTGGGATATTGGAAGTAGTGGCAGTTTTAAGTCCTCTTGTTAGTAAGGTGTATCTCAAGTAAACCACCTAAATCTAGTACAGCTAATGACCTCAAGAAACCATTCTCTTGTATTTACACACAAGATGTGATTTGGGGACAGATTCCTGCAGTTTGTAGTTAACTGTCTTTGAGAGCCAGTTCACGTGTTTGCAATTTGCTTCTAAGTTCTGGAAGTCTTTGTAGCTGCTTTCTTCTGCATAGACCTCATAAAGTTAGTTGATCAATAATAAAAAGAAGCAGTGCAAGGAATTTCAGACTCATTTTGATACCTGTTGTTCTCACTGGATTCCCAGCTTCACTAAGATACAAATAATGTTGTGTGTCTGCAGCTGGACATGATGTTTCTGGGAGAGAGCTGGAGGACAGAATATGTGGTGGGACTTGGGTCCGTGGCCTCATGCTGGGCACCAGGGTGGCAAATCCTTCTGTAAAAGATCACTCCTCAGCTCTCATATGGAGCGAGATCTTAAGGAAAAAAATGCTGAAGAAGGAACTTTATACAGAGCTGAACTTTCAGGTAGTGTAAAAAAAAAAAAGTGTGCGCACTGGGTTTGTGCTTACAGTTGTTTGTAAATATTGCGATTTGTTTAATCCATAACATTGATAGTGTTTAGCTTACTCTCCCCGCGATGCTGACACACACATGGCATTCTGTTATTGTGGGACAGGGATCCATATGCAGAGGAGACTGGCATGCTTCAGGGATGTCTATCAACCTCACTCTAGTCAGAGTATTCCCAAAAGCTGAAGCTGATCCCCAGTGCCCTGCAGAAGTGCTGGCTAGAGGTGTGGCAGCTGGGTGACCAGCTGTGGAGATGGGCACTGACCGCGGCTCGCAGGGCAAACACGAAGAACTGTGGCAGTACACTGTTCCCTGGCCCTAATGCATGGTATTCAAATACTTACTGCTGACAATAAGGGCATGTAGACTTGCTGATTTTTGAGGAAGATGGCTGGTATGGACAACTTGAAAAATTACAGCCTCTTCCCTTGGCCACTTGAGAATGCATGAACAGCCCAATTTGCCTACTTTCAAGGCAGGCAGAAGGTAGACCCTGTGAGATGCCTGCAGTAATCCCTGTGGAGTGGAAAGGTCTCCCATCTTTTTTTAATGATACAAGTGAGAAGCTTATGCATTAGAAACAACAATGTTAAGTGTTGTTGACATTTACAGTGAAGGTCTCCACTCCTCCGCATAAATAACAGAGAAAAAGGCTAGAATTGAGACTTTAGGCTGGTTCTCACTGTGTGGTCACTGCCTGCCTAATTTCTAACTATTTACTTTTAGTTTTTCCAAATGTCTGAAAATTTCAGGGTCAACCTGAAGTCAAGACGTACTTGTGTTCAGAGAAATCATGCAGTCCTGAGCTGCCTTTGAATCTTCTGATGCTATAAGGCAAAGCTGATAGAATATGCCACGATAACTCAGGATTCTTAGATAAATGTAGTCAACTCCTCCTCTAGATGGGAGGAAAATGTGCAGAGGCTTCTTGCTTTGTTTGTATAGTAATAGTGTGTGCATGGTGGTTGACAGATGAATGGGTTAATCTCCCACTCTCCTCAATAATCTAAATTCTCCATGACAAGAAAAAAATGTAATAAACAAACTATGGCTGCAGAAAACTGCAGTAGATTGCTTGCCTTGGTGATGTGTTCATTGTTTAATAATGGGAGAAAGTAAGGGTGAAAATCCAGGATATTGGTGTTCATTTCCATTAATTTATCATTAAAGGATGGTAGCAGACCCATGTGAAGAACGTGTAAGCCAGAGGGCTATCTGAAGATGAAAGCCTTTGCAGAGGACTCCTTATCTAGGAGTCAAAGGCCTCATTCTGTTCCTAGTTATGTCACTTACTTGCGTTTTGACCTTCAGTAAATTTGATTCTCTGAGTATAAAGACATTTACTGCTTTCAGAAATGAGGAGGACAGGTGGAGGACCTGAGAGGGTGAATTCAGGAATATGCATGTATGTTTACATACATGTGTATATGTATCACTGTCCTGGTTCCGGCTGGGACAGA
>NW_009231169.1:59188-59562 GCF_000690835.1 Fulmarus glacialis | reverse complement strand
TCCTCCCTGCGTGCCGGGAGCCCGAGGAGGTTCGGCAGAGTTTGCAGCTTCCTGTCGCTCTTCCTTCCCCCTACAACCTTGCCTGGATGCACTGGGCGCCGCGCAGCTCTGCGGACCGGCGCTTTCGCTCCCCTCCGTCGCCGTCAGCTCTCGCCCTCTGCTGCCCGGCAGAGCTGGCGGCCAACGGCGCATATCTCCCCGCCTGATTTTTCGCTTCCCCGACTAAATAGCCACGACCGGGGCAGAGACACCGGGGAGGGTCCCAACTAACTCGGGTCGGTTTCCACGGAGGCAGCGGATCCCCCTCGCCTCGGGCTTGAGGGGACTTGGCTGCGAAATGGCAGGGCGGCGGCCGGACCGGGGGACAGGGCGTG
>NW_009231169.1:36719-59090 GCF_000690835.1 Fulmarus glacialis | reverse complement strand
ACTCTTTCCTTCCTGTTTTCTTTTAATCGTGGACCGTTCTCTCATGCCTTAAAGAACCTTTTAAATGCAGCACTGCTTCCGCGGTGGCTGCTTTTGCACCTCCCGGCAGGGTGGGATCTGGGCTCACCTTCTCAGAAGTCTGGCACTCTTCAGGCTTTGATCCTGCACCATCTAACCCTTCAGCAACTATGTAAAGAGCCTTTGCAGGGGCATTGAAGTATATCAGTTTTCAGGGTTTGCAGTTGAAAATAAGCTTTATATGTATTTTGGGAGTGTCTGGATATATACAGAAACTTCTTCGTTTATTTAAGACGTGATTCAGTAGGGTGCTGCTCAGCACCTGAGGGGTGCCAGGTACCCATGGCCTTCAGCATCTGGCAGGGTCATTCTTGTGTGTCTGCAGTGGGAAAGGTTCAGGTCGTAACGGTGCTGGGAAATTTCATAGGCTTCATCTGTCTAGTTATACCCTGTCATAACGTCGGCTCAAACTGGATTACCCCTCAGTTAAATTTGTTCAGTTTGTGTTGTAAATTATTGAACAAACCTAAAGTGACCACCGGGGGTTAAATAATTTATGTGCGTCTACACATGGGTTTCTGCTGGTTTAACTATATGCATTTTTTAAAGCTGCAATGCTTCTGGTTCATGCATGGCCTTAATGTATACGGTTTGATATAGGGAAATGCTTGAATCTAAGTACTGCTGAACTGTAGCTGAGCTGCTGGTGCCTGTGCTAAGAAGAGTGGGTACAAGACCAGAAGAGAAGAATAAAAGCAGAACTAGCCAACTTAAACCCATGATAACTACTGATTTGACACAATTTTGTGCATACTCACAGCTAATTGAATCCTGTTGCTCCTGGGGTGGTTTTTTTTGTTTTTGGTTTTTTTTGTTTGTTTGTTTTCTGAATTCTTTCAGGCTGTATTTTTTGTGGATTCAAATAGCACAGTGAGAAGCCCTGATCACAACATCTTGATTTTATTGCAGCAATGTAAAAATTATGCCCACGTTTTCTGGCAAGGCAGGCGGTTCACTTTCCTTGTGTTATCAGATGGTATTTTTACTTTCCTGGCTGCCCTCTCTTGTTTGCATGTTGGACCAGCTGTCTGTTGCCCCCACTGGGATAATCTGTCTAGCTTGCAGCCTGGTCCCTCATGTACACCTGAGCTGCTCCAGAGAGATCTGACTGCTGCTAAAATAATGGTAAAGGTAGATTACAGTTTAGGCATCCTTGCTTCAGAGTCACTTTAGCCCTGTTAAACTGTTCATTCATGTAGACAGGCCTTACAAAACCTTGGGGTTTTGAGATCTTTGCCTCTCCTTGCTATTAAAGTTCACCCAGACTTTTATCTTCTCACCTAATTCCTATTGCTTACCCTTCTGGCTTTTATTATGTCCATCTCCTAGTCAAAGTGCTGGTGCTGGTGATATTTCCTGACATGCCGTGCCCTCCGTGTTAGCTTTCTATAGGTCTCTCAGTTGTCTTTATCTTTCATTGTGTTGAATTCAGGTTTCTTGTATCGAAAGGCCTTTCACATTTCTTTCTATTCCTGTTCATTATTTTGTTTCTTACTGAATCTTACCATCCACTTTGGTTCCCGCATACTTGCTTTTGTTCCCTTCCCCATAGGGAACATGTGATTTCTGAGTTAATGTTTAAAGCCACAAACCTATTTGTGCGTAAAGTTCCTCAAAACAAAGCACGTTACTAGCATTGTATGTGAGGTAATCATAGTCCGAAGGTAAACACTTTCTGTAACCTGGATCTTGTGACCAAGATTCGAACGCAAGAGCATGTAGTTCTGCAACTTCATTGTTCTCTTCCATTCATTTGTTAATCGTGCATGTTGGTTATGTCTGGTTTTGCAAGCTCTTTGGTAAAGGTAGTGTGTGCTGCGATACAAGCTTGGGAAGAGTAGTTCAGATTTGACTGGAATCCCTTGGTACCGTAATAACTAAAAGTATTTTTTCCCTGTTGTCCTAAATGCACCCAGGCAAGAGAGTGACAGAGATTGCTTCCAAGGAAATTTCAAAGCAAGTTATTTGTTGCTGGGTAGCATACTTGTATGAGATGTATTTTATAGTGGGGAAAAACTGGCAGTGCCTTAAAAAAATGTCAAATGTTAATGTTTGAGCTTCTGTAAAGGATGATTTAGTACTTTAAAACCAAATCTGACTCCCCCCCCCATCTTTTAAAGTTGGTTAATTTATTTCCCCATTCTCTTTGTCTTGCTCAGTTAGGACAGCGTGGTTAGATGCTGACTGTGTTTGGCCAGTTGAGGATTTCTAATCCCAGGATATGGAACCTTCATCTGGGATAAAACTGAACTGTAGGTAATTTCTGTGTTTCGTCCTTGTGTGGCAGAGGTGGAGGAGTGATGTGGTCATATCATGGCATTTTGTGGGGCTTTTGGCTTGTTGCCAGTTGGTATAGATTGAGCAGTCTCTGCCATGTGTGACTGTAGTCTGTGCTTCAGCTGCAGCTAAGCTAGGAAAAAAAATGGTTGTGGATGGATCAAATACTCTTGCACTGAGCAGAGAAAGATGAATGATGTAGGTTTGTAAATGCTGTTTAAAGCTCTGGTCTCTTAATTTGCTGGGGTCCGTTCTGGTGTGGCAGTTACATTAGGCTTCACTTATTTCAGAGGGGTTTTGTCGAAGTGAGTACTTAGGAGTGGGACCTTGGGTTGCTGGTTTCCTGAAAACAACTCTCATATCAGTTCATCACCTGCCAGAGTGACACGTGATCTTGCCTTGAGTTTATGATAATTGTAATGTTGGTATGTTTGTCCTTTAAGGACGAAATTCATGCGAAATACAGCTCCTCCAGATACGAGCAGTGTTAACAGAAAACAGACAAATTAATCTAACAGTTCTATTCCCCGAGCTGAGACTGAGGCGGTGCGAGGGGGATGCGTGTAAGCCACAGTAATAAGTGTATAGTAGTATTTCTTTACTGTATTTTGGTACATGGGGGACTCCTGTAAATATTTTTGGCATAATCTCTTAAAATTTTGTTTCTTTTAAACAGGACTAGAAGAATAAAGAGAAGTTTAATTTATGAGAACTATAAGAAAGCTTACAACAATTTGGAATGGATTGATTTATGATACCTCTGATATGTGAGAGCTACATTTTGTGTTGCTGTTGGCCAGCTGCTGCTGGTGGACTTCAGCTGATTTCATTGCAGCAAGCCCAACAGATAGGTCCTCATCGCTAATAGAACATAAACAAGTGTGATGCTGAAATGAGATGAGGCTCCGAAATGGAACTGTGGCCACCGTGTTAGTTTTCATCACTACTTTCCTCAGTTTGTCCTGGTACACTGCATGGCAAAATGGGAAAGGTGAGTAAAATGCGCCAAAACCAAATTGACCTTCATGTATGGCAGAGGAATGAATAGTACAGGCATGTGCACTGCTGCTGTATGTTAGCAATCTGTAAATTGCTTGTTGACTAGCTCTGCTCCAGAAGGTATTGCCTTGGTGAGGAATAAACACCTGCTGGTAGATTCAGGAAAATTAACTTAGAGTGATCCTGATTTAAAAAGAAAAAAAAAAAAAGTACCTGAAGAAAAACAAATGCTGCTGTTGGAGGAGGGGATTGGTCCAGGCCGAATAGTTGTGGTTTTTTTTTTTTTCCCTGGTTTATAGTTGTTGGGAAAACATATGGTCTCTGGTTGGTTTTTTTTGTTGTGGGTTTTTTTGTTCCCCCCCCCCCCGCCCCATGTAACATATGGCCAATGGACCTGGCTGGAGAACGTTATTTTTGGTGCTGCTTTTTGTCTTCCCTGATGATTCAGAGATGGCAGTGGCAAACTGCCAGTCAACATTGTTGAAAGACTTTTTCTTGCTGTCTTTGAATGAAACATAAAATATTTCTTGTCAGAGTATGGTATGTGAAATAAAGTAATATGAGCAAATTGACCAGGTAATGGGAAAGGCATCTATTGTGATAACATGAGCAATCTCATGAAATAATCAAGTAACTACTGTGTGTAATAGACTTTTACCTTTTTATATATGTTTGTTGATCTTATTGCACTCCATGTGAACCTTGGAAAATTCAGTTTTTCTGAGTGTCAGGACTGTTTACTGCAAGTAATGTTTCAGTTTTGTCCTTCAGTAAAGCAAATATACTTGTTTAGCAATGGTTTCTGGAAGAAGAAAGGTTTTGGTTTGTTTTTTTTTTTCTTTATAAACATCTGATGTCTTGAAACATAGTAGACTATGTCCTTCAAAGATCAAGTAATTTTAAAACACATTCTGTCTTAAGTGAGATTGCTACATGGTTTGTTCTGACTGTTTTTCTGAGAATATTACCTTCAGTTGTGCCTCAGGTCCAATAAGAGGAAGCTGGGGTTTTCCAGGAATATTGTCTGTTGTAGTACAGCCGACTTGTAACCCTTATTTAAGTATAAAAGAAGCAGATGAGTTTTGTGGCATATTGAATTCCTTCCCCCCCCCACCATTGGGCACTTGTTAGAGAAGCAGATGCTTTGTGGTGTGATCTCTGCTGTAGCAGTTGATTGGTAGGCTAGCCTTCTGAATGTAAGCAGCAAGAAAAATGGCAGGTTCTTGAGATTGTGGTAATATGTAGATCTTTTAATTGGACAACAAAAGTGTAGACGTGCCAAAGACTGACAAGAAAAGGGTATTTGAATATTGAAAGTAGTATTTTCTTCATTTTGGCTAATACCACATTCTCTAGTTTGATTTTATGTTACTGATTGATTTCTCTCTTCTTCTCACGAGAATTTTGCTTTCACTTCAGCAAAGATACATGTCTATGAAATTCTTTCTCATGCTTTTTTTCTTTCTTACTTGATATATGATTTACAAGTCTTGTTCTCTTTTGTCAAAGCGTAATACAAAGAAAAGTCTCCTTTAAAAGAAATTAACAAAAATCTGCTATTTGGAGAGTACTAGTATATATAGCACTTGGTGACAATTTAAGCTTTTGTATTGTATCTATTTTTTATATACTTTTTTTTCCCATTTGAATGCTTAGAATCAATACTTTCTTAATGTTGGTATAAAAGTTCTGCATTTATCTTCTTCCAGATCTTGCTGTTAAGCAATAAGGTGGTAATTTGTTGAATAAAAATCAGTGTAACAAGACATCAGTAATGTGTTCATTGATCATAAATCACAGTTATGAAACTACAGTCTAGGTAATTTGCTTTTAAGGTGTTGCTTCAGGAGAAATTTATACATATAATATTGGTTTTTTATTTTATTTTACTTTTTAACTTAATGTTTAGCATTTTATTAATTTGCACAAGTTGTCCAAAACCAAAATAGATTTGAGTTCATTTAGTACCACGTTTTCAATCAGAGACATTTCTGCACCAGTGGAAAAGGTTCAGAAACTGATGATATGTATTTATTAAGAATTTTTTTTTAGTTTGATACAATTTTATGTTTATTTAGTAAGCATTGCGGGATGGTATCTTAATTCGTTGATAACATTTTCATTAGAAGTTATTGAGTGGCTCAATTAGAAGCAAATACCGTGTTTGCTGTTCCCATTCACTGAAGGGCTATGGGGTGTTACATACTCTGATCATCATCTTTTGCTATTTATTACATTTATATGGCATGTACTAGATTCCCGTAGGTATTTGTCAGTCTTTGGACAGCAAAGTAAATCTACACTTGGAAAGAAAATACTATTTACGTTTTTTAAAAGAAAAAGCAAAACCCCGAATTGCTAGCTTCTCAGTGATAAGTAAAACAAATTTTGCTTTTTAAAAGCGGAAGCATAGTGCCTTGTTTCTAACAACCCTAATCCAGTCTTCAAGTGACTAATTTTAATTGAGGAACTAAGATCTTGGATAATTGACACTTAAAATGCAGAACCATTTGTAGAATAGCAATAAGACTGAGATGATGTGATATTTTTGTAGATCATGTCTTCCTCTAGTGAATATATCTAGTCCCAGTCTATGCAGGATAGGATTTAGACACTTGAAAGTGATACAGACTTTGGTACTAAAGTGCAAGAATTTGTCTCTGCAGAACAGTGCTCTACAAACTTTAAGGATATGCTGAAGAGTTGTCAGGAGTTGAAGGAAATACTGTGAAGTGCCATCACTGGAAACAGCATGGCTTTAGCTTGCCCAGTGGTCTCATGGTGTAAATAACCTTTCATGGGGCAGATATTGCTATTTGGATGAAATGGCCAATTACATGGTTTTGCTTTTAAAGTTAACTGTGTTTGAAGAAGGTTGACTGAAATACCTCTGGTATTATCTTCAAAATTAAGCCAAGATCTTTGTCTAGAAAATGTCTAGAAGTACTGGAGTTGTAAGGAAGTAGTACAAGCCCTGAATACACCTGGGAAAGACCTCTCCTGTGGGAGTCCTGAACAAGAGTTGTAACATTGCTTTCTAGGAGTTAACAATGTGCTATGGTTTGCCCAAATGAAGTAGACGTTGGAAGTCAAATCTTACCAAAATGCAGATTACTTTGGTGCACAGAAGGAGCACTTTTAAAGGATCTGCAGTCACTTCACATTCACAGTTAGTCAGCTCAGTGTAAGATGAATTCCTTGAATTCCTCCTAAGACTGAGCTCTTATGCAAGTGATAACTTTATGCTTAACACCATCTCTTTTGACTGAATCATACTTTTTGGTACTACTGACCTGCTCAGGGTCACAGGTCTTTACCACCTCGTTTGTGAGCTACAGAAATGCAGTGGGTTTTTTTTATCCTAAAGGCACTGCTCTTAAGAAGATATAACCAGTACAAAACAGTGCTGTGTACCTATTACGCCAGTCACAAAAATTACATCAAAGCTGTTGTGTGCTATGTAGAGAGCGTAGTCTTGGTGCTTTGATCTTTAATGTGACTAGTGGTTTGGGTACATAATGTTCCAGGAAGAGCATTATGCTCCATAATGCTCAAGAACCTCCTCTTCTTGCGTCAACAAACTTCCTGATGCCTGTCACCAGCATAGAAATTGGTAAGGAAGGTAAATAACTTTACTGAATTAGGGCAGGTGTGGTAGGATAAACTCCTCAGCAAAGCATTCATCAACCTCATCACTTTGATTCCCATGTTAAAGTCCTACTATGATCCTGCTGCCTTTGATTAAAAAAAAAAGAGCAGTTTTTTGTTTAAAGTATGCGTGCTTTGTTCTTGGTGATAGAAAGTAGTTGGCTGTGTCTTGCGTCACATTTAGAAGGCATTTGGCTACTTGGAGCAGTGAGGACCTGTATGGAATATGTGTCGTGAAAATCTGATGCAACTTAATCCTTCAGGAGTGTCTAAACTATGTAGTTTTCAGAGCAATCTGAAACTAGTAGTGTATGTCATCTTTTTCCCATGTAAAACATACTCTTCTTTAACGATGAAGAATTAGTTGAAAAAGCTTCTATTTTTCAGTTCATCCAAGGGTGTTGTCGTAACTGTAGGATCTCATTCGCTGTATGAGGATGGCTTATTTTGGTACATTGATTTAAATTCACATGGGGAGACCTCCGAGTGGACTTTTGCTTTTGAGATATTTAGCTTCCTAGTTTGCTGAATATTCACTCATACTTAAGTAATGATGGTTGGAGCTACTGTTTTGTTTTAAGCATGATGTTTTCTCTCATTTGGAGAGCAAATGGCCTGGGCTGTATAATAAAACTGTAGTCGTCTTTCTCCTTTGGCTGTTTTCATAAAATTAGAATTACCGTACTGTTTGTCAGTCACAATAATCATAAGTGCTGAAAAATATCTAAACTTAACAACAAGCATAAGAAAACCTAACTGAGACTAAAAAAAAAAGGCCTCAGCCAATGGTGGAAAATTTTGGAGTAAGAACCAGGAATGTTAATTCCTGGGAGGAGGAGAGTCCTACAGAACCATGGAGGAAATGGGGCAAGGAGGACAGGATATATATGTATGGTTTTTTTTTTTTTCCTTGCCAGTGGTTATGCAAATATTCTCTTTAAAAATAAATCAGAAATCTGAGAGATACATGTTAGTATTTTGCAATCATAACCTACCTTAGTTGATGCTTTGATCCTAAGAGAAGCTGTTATTCGTGTAAATGCTGATTACAGTCTTCTGGCTGCACATTCTGATTTTCAGAATTACATGCTGATTTCACACTGATGTGGATTAAGACCGACAAACCAAAAAAGTTAAATGGGCTACAAACTGGGAAGAATGGAGGCAGGGGAAGGGATGGGATGGGATGCTAAAGTAGAAAGTGCATATAACAATTTATGCCAGTCAGCTTGTTTGGGGGAAAAGAGAGGTCTTTTTTTCTTTTCTGTTAAATAGAAGGGAAGCGTTGGTTTCCTTTGGAAATTCTGTTGCATATCTTCCAGGAGCTGAAATTAAAGGAAATAGGAGTTTCCTTTTTCTTTTTAACACCAGCACATGAACATTACTCCAGTCTTTATCTAAAATATACTTCAAGCTTGGTTTCCAAAACTGACAAATTGGTGTATAGCTTATTGATACTAAAAGTAAGAGTTGAATTTCATTAAGGCTGATCAGGAATGTAAGTTTGAAATGGTTACTGAGAGGCCGGTGCAGGTAGTGAACACGCTGTCCCAAGTGAACCAAGCAGAAGAGGTATATATCCCAGCTGTTCAGGTGGGCAGTGTTTAGGTCTGCAGTATCTTTGTGTTTGTCTTGTGCCTGATACAGCAGAACTTCTCTGACACGAGTGATTTTGGTGAGCTGCAGCGGAAAGGATCACAACCAAAGGAGCTTTTGCAGCCCTTCCCTGTCCCCTTGCTTTTTTTGTAATCTGCTAGCCAGGTTAGTTCAACAGTTTATGGGATTCTAAAACTTGGTTGCTACCAGAGCGTTTAATGTGACCAGACTCAGCCAACATCTTGAGGTACTGCTCTTAATTGTGGCCCAGCCCTCAGAGTTGGGGAAAGGCAATACTTTTGCTTTGTGTGGCTTCTCTTAATACTTCTTCAGCCTGTGTCTTCTATGCTTGCATGACTCCTCCAAAATGCTGGTTGCTGCTTCCATGCAGAGACTATCAGATGAGTAATTTAGCCAACCCAGGAAAGAAAGTTGCATCTGACCCAGCTGCTCTACTCTGACCCTAACAGCTCTACTGTGAGAGATGTATCTAGAATGTATCTACTAAGAAACCTTTGCAATGGATTGTAAGTCAGCATGTATTTATCTTCTTGCTAATAACTGTCTCCCTAGAGCAGTTACAATAGATACATGGTCCCATTTTTAACAGTGAGCAAGAGGGGCTTCGCAGTGGTCTATCCTGATTTTGGTGGTGGTGAATCTGGGTGATGAGAGAGAGAGATTTCTTACTAAATTTCAAACAGCACCATGCTGGGAGGAGCAAGGAAGGTAGGCAGAGAGCTTGAAGTTTAAAATAACTTATGCAAATTAGAGACCTAGTCAGGAAGGGGAGTGAATGGAGGGTTGAAGGTAGGTGAAAGTGTCCCAGACAAAACATGGGGTGCAGTAAAGCAGAAGAAAATAAAATGTGTACATAAAGAATGGGGAAGAAATTTGGTGTTAGGACTCTAGTTAGGAATGGCAGTTTACTGTAAATTGCACGCTAAGCGTGATCACGTTATTGCAGAAAACAAAAAGAAATTGAACGGAAAAGGGGTGTTAAGGAAGTAAAGAAGTGTGAAGTCTACTACTCCAGCACGACACAGGAAGTCGTCTTTCTGCTCTGCTTGGCACTGTGTCCACTGCGGGATGGTGCACTGCAAAGAAAATAAATTCATTGGGTGGGGTTCAAAGGAGCAACGAGTGATCAAAGATGTAGAAAATCTACACTGTAACGGAAGGGTCAGTGTACTGACATTGCTTAGCTTAAGGGAAAGGTGTGAGAAGAGAAATGGGAAGAGAATTTTCAAGTATTTTAAAAGTTCTTGCAAAAAAAAAAAAAGACATAATCTATTGTTTGTGGCCATGGTGAATAACAGGATATAAGGGACTGAAATTGTAAGAGAGAGCAAGGTTAGGTAGTGGAAAAAGTTTTTGTAATGGCAAGTACAGTTACATACTGGAGTAGATGGGAGGGGTGAAGAATTTCCATGTAGGCATTTTCAAAAACAAGTTAAACCAATGATGACAGGTAAAAGGCACCAATACAATGTTTGGTACTAATAGAGCACAAAAAGAGCGAGTTACACTGGTTTTTAAAGTCAGTATGACACTCCCAAAATAAGTCTCAGGCCGGGAAGACCTACAGCTGGCAGGAATGATCTAACTTTGAACTAGCTAACTTGCTGAAATTAGTTCTGAGCAGGGGGTTGGACTAGATGACCCCTAGAAGTCCCTTCTAACTTAAGTTATACTAGGTATTCTTGACCTTTGCCAAGTTTATCTCTTCTTGTGCCAAGAGTGACATGCCAGTGCATTTCATTACTAAATAATATTGATGTTTGCATGAGATATGTGAGAGTTGCCCTTCATTATCGTAAAATTCGATCCCTTAAAACACATAAAATGTTTGCTTGTATTTTAGCAGATTCACTTAACCTTTTATTGTTAATGTCCACAGCCCTTTCTATAGCTAGGAACCATGAAAATATTGTGTTAGAAAAATATCAAAAAGTGACTTGTTTTTATTTTTTTTTTCTCCCTTTTTTTCCCTTACCTCAGTTGCCCTTCATTATCGTAAAATTCGATCCCTTAAAACACATAAAATGTTTGCTTGTATTTTAGCAGATTCACTTAACCTTTTATTGTTAATGTCCACAGCCCTTTCTATAGCTAGGAACCATGAAAATATTGTGTTAGAAAAATATCAAAAAGTGACTTGTTTTTATTTTTTTTTTCTCCCTTTTTTTCCCTTACCTCCATGGTTTAGAGTAGTATCTTTTTCCTGCTGTGTAATCATGACTTTATTTGCTGCCTGGATAACAAAAAAAGCTTTTTCCATTATTGATACAATCTTCAGGATTAGAATCCTGTAAGCTGTTTCTTTTTAGGATGAGACACTGGTAAGTGTTTTGTTTATAATGCACTATGTTTTGTTTTCCTGAACATGGCAGAAAGTGAATAAAAAGTTGTTTCCTTGCTCACAGTGCAAGGCTTTATTCCAGCTAGTCTCTGCCTAAAAAGCAATTACTCTAGACAGTCTTTTAGAGCTGTGCTTCCAGCTGCTTTTCTGGTTGTCTCCTTGGCTTTCATGCAGCTTTCTGTCTATTCCTGCGAATGCTTTCCACAGATGTGCCACCCATCTATCTAACAGTAAACAACAGAAACCCTATTTTTGCTTGCGGCAGTATATAATTTTACTATCTTATGCTCAAAAATAATTTAAAAGTTTCCTATGCTTGTCAAGCATCAATGTTGCTATTGTAGCCTTTATATAGATCATGGTCTTACATATCAATGCCATGAACATGTAAGTTTCCTCAGACAGTTCAGAGATGGGCTGAACTAAATCTTTTTTCCATTACAAATTACTCGTAAAGTAGTTGTGCAAACAAACAGCCCTTAGTTGCACAGCCCCTAGAGACAAACTGTAGACATACTGTTGGAGAGAGATTTGAATAAAACAAATGTGATGGGATCACATTTGACTTACAAGGTAGTTGTTCATTTGCAGCAATGGGGGAGCATGGTGAAGCTTTGATCCTGAGTTGTTTGCAAGGAGGATAAGCTAGAAAGAATACATTCTTGGAAACAGAACTCATTCAACACCGTTGTCAAGGCACAAAGAAACAAGGAGCATCAGCAACCTCAACCCACTAGCACGCGTGGAAACAATAATCAAACTTCTGCAATGCTTGAATTTTGTGCCCAAGCTAATAAGCATTTCTAAAAGTTTCAGCTTTTAGAATAGCGTTGTTAATTGTGAGGTGGTAGCACTCTTCTGACCAGTTATCTTTTGATAGATGAATTTTCTTCTAATGTATTAAAATGTTAAACGTTTGGCTGTGGATCTACCATTACTAATCTCATTTTAATTGAGTAAGCTACCTTTTCTTGCTGTAGTTCTGGCTTGCATGTGTATGTTTCATTGGTTTCTGAGGGGAGGGAAAGGAATGGTTTAAAGTAGGGGTGTCTTGATTTACATGTACAGAAACTCACAGAGTTATTGGCAATTCTGTGGTAGAAGCAAATCACGTTGAAGTTTTCAGAAGCTTTCAGGTTGTCAGAACTGAATGATTGCTTTTTCTTTCTGTGTCATGGTTCTTTCCTGTGTGCTTTGTTTCCTTGCTTACAGACATTGGTCTGTAGCTGAGTTAATCCATCTGAGAATATACAGCATCTTAACTCTCAAAACCTGAGCCCTGAATGTTCAACAGTGTGTGAGCATATAATATGATGATTCTTGGAGAAGGTTTGGGATACATACACCTGGATTTTCCTGGACGTGACTTCTTTTTCTTAGCGGAAATCTTGCTTGGGCAGAAATCCTTCAGAGGCAGAGCCTGTTAGCCCCGGATGGGTGGATGCTGCTGTGCAGGCATCATGTTGCTGACCAGGTTACTGCATGACCAGAAATCCCAATTGTGTACACAAAGATTGTTTAAGTGTGCACAGTAAGTGACACCTTTGGGAAGTTTTATGTAAGTGCATATTTGTGGTAAGTAGTTGCGGAACAATTGCACAAAAGTCCACATGCTTTTCGGATGTTTGAGAGGGAGCAACCACTCAGTTACTGCCTGAGTGGTTGGCATATGTGCTGCGGGTCACATTCTGGAGGATGTATAGAGGTGCACGTGTTGTAGAGTTTGTTTGCATGGAAGTGTCAGGGTTAAACATTTTTGCTTTGCACAAATGTATCTGTTGATCAGGGAGGCTCTAGATAGAAATAGGGGAGACCTTTCTGAAAATCCCATGTGTAGACATGTGATGGTAGAATAACTGTTTTCTCTTCTGATATAAAAGGGACACACACATTCATAGGTAGAGGTGACCTTTTTAGGTCAGGGCTCATTTTCCCTTGTTCCCTTGCTCCACACTGCCTTATTGAGAAGGTGGTTGTATACAATAAATGTGCAATTTTATAGTATATGGAGACACTGAAAAAGAGACTAATACTTGGCCCTGTATTTGTAATACGTTGCTTTAAACCTAACTGTATTTAACTTGGTTTGATAAAGTTTTTAACTTGGAAGACTTTTCTCTTTCTCTTGTGTTTTGGGTATCCAGAGATGAGTTGCATTGGGTTTTGTGGTATTTTAGCTATGCGTAGATTGCAGTGATCAAAGATTTGAATTGGGTGAGGTTGAGAGTTTGTTCTCATGCAGGAAAAAAATTGATGCTAGGACATTAACAGTGTGTTTGTATATTCAGTACCAATGGCTTTAAGATGGTCTCTGGTGCAGTCATACTGATAAACTGATGTCTCAGATAATGAAAGTAGGATGGCTGTGGTTAACTTTTTTCAAAAGTTAAAATGTCACTCAGCTTCTTTTGCCTTAAGGCACGCTGCTGTATCCTCTTTTTCCCCTTTGTCACTCCTTCGTAATAGTTTTTCAGTCTGTCTTCCTCACTTGTCCCTCCTTGCAGGGAAGGGCTGGAGCTCAGCAGCAGTGTTGGGCTTTGCTGGGCAGCCACTGCTCACGTTCCCGCTGACCACACAGTGGGTGCAGAGCTCTGTCTGCTGCAGCACTGCTGTCTTTTACTGGTGGTTAAAGGCAGATGCTGTTAATGCGTGGAAGTAGTATGTGTATGGGAAGACATACACGGCGGACAACATGAGGAGTTGTGTGCCAAGGGCCGAACGCTGGTCCTGCTGGCTGGGGTTATAGTGGGAGAGGAACGGAGGGTCCTGGGGTGTGGATGGGAGTCTTGGGGAAGAACTGGGGCCACTGGGATAGTCCCTGTAAGTGGGAAGGGATGGAAACAGCTGCAGGAAAACAAATCTGTGAAACTTGTGTGGATGCAGTGTCTATGTTCGGGTTTGGGTGTTCCCTCCCTGCCCCACAATCTTGGCTCTCACTAGGCACGCAAAATTACCAGAGTGCCAGGTGAGAGAGCTGTTTATTTAAAACTCAAGCGGACATTTACACATAAATTGTATATATTTGTTTTTGATTGTTCATGATACTGCTGGTTTAATCCTACTTCAAAGTGTAGGACAAACTGCTTGTGATTGTGTTCAGGGGTGTATTTTTGTACTTGGTCCTCTTTTGAATTAGTGGAGAATAGCTTTCTGGGTCTGGCAAGAATCTGTGATTAAGCTGTTTGCTTTTATCTCTATTTGGTCTTGTGGTCCTCTTACTTACTGTTTGTACATGTTTACTGTCATCGTTAAATGTGCCGTAGAAGAAAAAGGCATTCGTGGCTACTTTGCTATGTTGTTTATTGAGATGTTATTGATGCATTTTTCAAATGGAAGTTAAATGTAGGAGGCTGATTGTTAAGCTAAAGGGGGTGTTGCCATTTATGGTATTTAAGTGAAACTGTAGAGTTGGTGGCTGATGCAGTTGACTCTACCCTTCATTCTCAAAAAAAGCTTTATAGCAGATTGATTTATGTACTGCAATAATGGCATAAAAGTAATGGGACACTTAATAGGAACTTCTATCCCTGTGGCTGTATTGATTTGCATCTTTCAAAAGTAAAAATGGAATTTTATATACAATTTTTGTAATGCAAAAAGTTTTTTGAACAAATCTTTAGCAAAACCCAAAGTCTTTTTTGTAAGGGAAAATCAAATTATACTTTATTTCAATTCATCTTAATAAAGATGTGGTTTATAGCCATATGATGCTTCTTGGATCTCTTCTTTTGTGGGACTAATTCCTACACTGTGCTAGATCTTCCACAAACTCTTTGCATCCTTGTTATGGAAAAGATCAATATGAAAGTTAAAGTTCTACTCAGAAACCTTAACCCATTTGAAATACAAATGGAACCACATTTCCCTGTGACGTTGTAGCATCACAGACTAATGTTCAGTAATATTGAAGAGTAGTGTAATGGAAAAAAAGTTAAAAATATGTAATTAACAGTGATTTAGGGAAGTTAAACCAAAATACTCATTTTCTGCGCTGAGTATTTTGGAGACTCTGTACTTCTCACCAAAAAAATTTAAAATTTCAGCTTCTTATACCGTGTGATGTATTCCAATGGCCTTAGTCAAGTCTAACTAGAAACCAAGTAATGCCTTCTCTAACCATGTGAAAACTTGTTTGTTGCTGCTTCTAGACAATTCTTTTCCTGTTTACAGCTTCATTTTCCATGATTGAAATTCTGATCTGTTAAAGTATATTATTTGTTCTAGCATTTGCATATGACATAAACAAACATGTTCATTCATCCCACCCCCCTTTGATTTTTTTAATCTTTTACTTATTTTCTTTTTATTCATATGAAAGTTGTCTGTGAAACGATGACAAAACAAATATGATACATAGACACCATGTTAGAGTTGAGATTAAATTAGTTTCAGGTGTCCAGCTAGGGTTGAATTTTGAATTGGTGTAATGCCATAATTACAAGCTTGAGATACACCAGTGCTCACAATTGCATATTGATTAGCATGATGGTCATCTCTAAACCATACCTGATTTTGTGTTTTTTTTTTCAAATGCAAACCTATCTGTGTGTATTACAATGCTCCTCCTAACTAGAATTTAAGTCTGTCATCCGTATTCTCTGAATTATGGTTATTATTTAAGACTTTGGGGTGCTTCCAGAACGAAAAGTACTAAACTTGTACCTTATTCTCAATTTTTAACCAAGAATTTTTAATTTTATCCTTGGAATCAGGAGGTCCCTCAACACTAAGCACTATGGGAGGCACTGGCTGGCTTTGGTTCCAGCTGTATAGTTAACATAGCATTATGTTAGCAACACAGTTTACTGGTGTAACAAGAGCTAGAGAAGGGAAAAAAGTAAGTTGATTTCAGATCAGTTAGTTTTTTGAATTTTCTTATGTGTAGTACATCATGAATACAAGGAATAATGTGTGTAACCTTTGACTAAAACTTTCTCTCTTTAATCTTAAAATATAGCTATAACTAGCTGTTAAAGCAGGAAGTTGATGCAGGAGCATCAGATATGTAAAATATTTTTTAAAAAATGTAGAATACAGGTTCCGTTGATGACTGGCTATTTGCAAGATGTGAGTGACAGTATTAGAGGAAGCTTGAATGATTACCAAATCGATTTGGAAAATTGGTTTACTGTTTGTGCACCCTAGTTTGGATAATAAACATTTTCAACAAAAATGTTTTTACTGTGGGCTTTGGTGGAAACTTCTTTTCTCTTTCAAATCCCTTTTCCAGTTTTAACTTACCAAGTCAAAAACAAGGAGAGTCAGAGACCCTACTTTCATGAATTCTGTTATGGCAGAGAACACTATTTTACTAAATTGAATTCGAAATTCAGTAGCTTATTAAAAGGTGGTATGCAGAGAGATTTTTTTCATTAACAAAAAAATAATTTAAAAAAACCCTCCAGGAGTTTGAGATCACTAGATAGCACGAATATTTTTATTTGATACCTTAATATAGGTATATGTGCTTGTTTGTAGAAAGTAGCTGAAAATACTGTCTGATTGAGGTCTGAGGAAAAATATGAGATCTCACAGATAACTTGTAGTCAAACTGATTGTAAGGGATTGAATTACCTAAAGGGTAATTACATTGGTTTACACTATCAGCAAACCTGTAGGTATTTCAGGTGAAAGGGTTGTCTCTTGTTCTTTTTTAACAGATGTGAAAGAATTGTGTTTTACCAGGGTTAGATTTTGGTATTATTTTTAATGCTGAAATTATGATACCACACATGCTGATCGTTACATATAAAGCCACACTCTGCTAGGATCAGCATAAGCGGTTACAGCTTCTTTCATATGTCTTGTTAGAAATGAGCATAATTAGCTATTATGTAGTTTTAAGAAGATATTCTTGTTTATTGGTAGCAATAAAGTGTGTATATATAAACACACATTTAAACTAAATGATGGAAACAAACGTAATAAATACATGCAAAATGTATGCTTAATGCATGCATTTCTGCAGAAATGTAGAATAGATTGTTTTATTTTAATATGTTAAAAAAATGCAATGGGAGTGCTTTCTTTCAGCTAATGTGCTTTGATCCTTCGGTGTTGCCAAGAATGCAGGCTAGATATCGACCTATCCTGTATCTTAAAAGCAAAGTGCGTTTCAGTGCTATGATTGTAACGTTTGCCTAAACTGGAGCTTCATGCTTGCTTGAGCAGTAGATGTTCTGCATAAGATTTTAGTCAGAGTTGTAGCATAGGTTTTTAATTGGCAGTTAGTTTGAAAAAATAATCATGACATAATGACTTTGTAAAAGCTGTCACTGGAAATTGTGTTCCTGTTTTTGAGGTAATACTGTGATGTTATTGTTGACCATTTCCTAGTTTTTTTACACTATTGTACACTTTGGGTCTTGTGCAAGATAAGTAAGAAATATCAAAGCAGAGGGTTTTGAAGGTTGTTTGAAGGTAATTTTTTCTGACACTACAGAGTTAATGTCCAAGTTACATGAATTCAATGGATTGCATACTGAGCTGAGCTCTTCTTTTATTAATTTCTTAAATTGAACTCTTTGTGCTATGTATGTCTACAACAGAAGTTGCAATAATTTTCCTTGTACAGCTTTGCATTTTGGGAATAGAATCTATGAAGCTTTTATTTATTCCTTAGTATTTCTATTCAGGGCTAGAGATGTGTTAAATGCTGATTGCTTATTGTGGAACTGATTTAGCATATGATTTCAGTGACCTTTTTGTATCACTTTCCCTTTAAAGAAGAAATGCCAGCAGAGTTCACAGTGCTTCTTAGCACTGGGAATAAAATAAAAACCAAATAGCTGGAACCTAAAAAGCCCTGAGGATTATATTAATCCATAGAATCCTGGGCAGTGTTGTTTACTAGGCAAAGAAGTGTGAATGCTGATTACGTTAACAGTCAGACCAGGACAAAGAAATCGCAAATGTGGGATTTCTGTATTTTTTTCCATCACTGTAGCTTGCTGTTCTTTGGTTTAAAAGAAGATCTTCAGCTCAAGTGCTGCCAATAACTCTTCTCAAACAAATCATGTGTTTAATTATCCTTATTGTCTGAAGCCAGTGAACAAACAGAACACCATATGCTTCTGTTGACTTGACCTCCTTAGTGGTGGGTGTCTGGATATTCTGATATATTATTCTTTTTATTTCTTGTGTCCAAAGGAACATTCAAACCCTCTGTCAGCCCTCATCAGTGGAGACTTGAGAGTGGTGTCATAGTGGGTTTTATAACTATATAGGAAATTTTCTAAATTGTGACATTTCTGTATTGAATGATTTGTATATAGAGGCAAAGGTGAGCAATTGCATCTGGAGACATTTAAAACTGTTCCTGGCTGCTCTATCCAGCTATTAAAATACCCCTTAAGTAAATCATTCATCAGTTGTCACAATTCTAGTTTGGCTTTTTTGGCTTTCTGATTGCTTAGGATTGTTTTTCCTCTAGGAAAATGTTTTATTCTGTAGCTTTTTAGGAAAAAACAACAATAACAACAAAAACAAACAAAAAACCCCTCACCCCCCTCCCCCCCAAAAAAAAACCCAACCCCCCAAAATACCTGAAAAACAAAACCCAAAACCAACAAAACAACGAAAACCAAACCTGCCTGATGTACTACTTCATGCTTCCATTTTGATTGGTAAGCTGCAGCATTTTTAGTGTATTTATATTAAAGACATAAATGGGGGGGAAGCAGCTTCTCAGAGCCTGATCTGTTTTGTACTCTCATTTTTCTGCTTTGTATATGTGGAACCTCTGAGAAAGCAGGGTTTTTTACTTTTTCAAAAGAATGTTTACAAGTAAATTGATTCTGAAATTTACATTTCAAAATAGGAAGGTTTTATCAGTTGATATTACAAAGGATCATATTCAGATTGCTTTAAAAACTTTAGTGAAAACAACTTCAGCTCCTGCTGCAAAGGAATGTTTAAACAAAAGTATCTGGACTGACATGAGATTGGATCAGGCCCTGAAAGTTTCAAAGCAAACACTTCAGAGTTGTACTAGTGCATTAGAATTGGAGAGAACAAAAAACATTATTTGTTTATACAGATCCTTGGAGTGCAAAATGTGAACAAGTTGCAATGAAAAATTAAGTAATTATAATTCTTGGGTTATTTTTTAAAAATAAAGTTAGGAAAACCTGCAGAACCTTCACTCAAAAATAAGCTGTTCTTCACAGTGAAAGCTACTTGAATAAGCGTTTTTTAAAATGCTTCTAGCCCTAATGAGTACATTTCTGTGTGGAAAACAAGGGCAATAAACAGTAATTCTACCAGATTGTTTTGGTAGATTGGAATACCAGATTGCTGAAGTGACCTGTCAATTTGAGTAACAAGATTAGGGATAAAAGAATGACTTGCCCACTTGTTTTCCTAAATCTTGATACAAGACCTTTTTTGTTTGTTGCATGAAGCAGAAAATGTTTTGTCGTGATTAGTAGGATATATTTTTCGTATGTAAATAATCTACCTTACTTTACTGTCTTTAATTCCACAGAATAATATTATAGTTATAAAACAATCGCATATTCTCTAATCCCTTCAAAATAATAAAATAGCTTTATGAATAGGCATAGCTACAAACTCTGTAACTAAAAAGGCCCACAGGATCAAGTGTTCAAAGAGGACTGATAAAATTTGACCTTGAGCAGTTTTCTTCAGAGCTTTTATTTATAGCATGTCTGTTGTTAGCATTTGCAGTATGCTGCTTTGTTCTGTATTTGCATGGTTGATTACTTTTTCTGCTTCAGATTTCATAACTCATCATAACTTGCTTATAAAAGGTTTTAATTTCACTTAAGAGCAAGGAAGCTAATTAGCTTATGAGGAGTAGTCATCCATGGTAATGTATTGTAACATTTCAAGGACACTACTATCAGCTTTTAGGCAGTTTCGAGACAAAATCGAAATCTGATTTGTAAGCACACTTGAGATTTAATTTTTGGGGGCAAATTTTTTCAAGACCTTCTTTACTCTTCACTGTGTGACATTGCTGGTTGTAAACATGATTTGTGCCTATGTACAGGTTTTGACACTTGATAATTACCTCAGCTTGTTACAATGTTTTGCTGTTTTTGTAAGGCCTAAATGTCACAGGTGGATTCTGGAACATCTTTAATGTCTCTCTTGTGAGGACAGAGCTTTTTGGCCATGCCTGTGTGATTGGTTTGACAATGCCTCTGCTCGTCTGTCCTCAGTTGGACATTTGAGAATGCAGTGCTTGATTTGTGCCTCATGAGTATCTTATGAGCTCTGGAGTCACTTCCAAAGGGCAATGGAAGGAATGTTCATATTTCCTTAGTAAATGCCACTAGGTATTTCTTGTCTGTGCATCTTTATGTGGATGCTGGATGATGGCTCAGCACAGTGAGAGTGGGATTTTGTATCATGGTATTGGGTAATTGTATTTACAGTTACATTTTGCAAAAGCCACACAAAATCGGAAATCTAGCCTTTGTCAAAAAAAGTGTCAGTTTTAAGATTAAGTTGAAAATTACTTAAGTGCTAGTGTAGTAAAAGTTTCTTTTGATTTACTAGAGGAATTCAGTCTTTCTTTTTTTGACTGACATTGGAAATAGTCTGCCACATATTAGCATAGCAGGATTTTAACTTAAAAGGATAGCTGTTTGTGAGGGACAAAGATGACTATTTGATCAGGTGATACTACAAATGTGATAGCTTGTAAGGTACTTAAATATTATGGATCAAGCATGGTCTAAAAAATACATGTTGCATACATCTCCATGGGAGTGAAGTGCAGGTCAGTGCAGATATTGTCATGACTTACTGGGTACTGATGTACTTGATACCATGATTTTATGGATCACATAAAGCATCTGAACTGATTTTAGGGGAAGTGCAGAACTGATTTTTTCACCCTATGTAGCTGAAACAAAGAAACATTCCTGTAAAAGCTATGCCAGATTGAATTGGCTGATGTGTTGACAAATCCCCAATTCTTTGAAGAGTAACCTGCTCTTGCTATACCCACTGACTCTATATAAAACTCAGTGTGGAAGCTCTCTGTCCATTAAGACTTCTATTTTGTATCATCCTGTAAATTGATCAACATTCTTCATGCCAGTGTAACAAATTAATACACGAAGCTTGTTACTGTCTCTGACCTGTGGCATGATGGTAACTATGTGGGGCTTTTATAATGGGAGTAAATGAGTTGTGGAATAACTAATCACAAAAGTATCTGAATTAGCACTTACTACAGTGTATTCTCACAGATTCAAACATTCATTTAATGGTATTTTAATAACTCTTCAACAGACTATACACAAAAATATGAGACATTTGCTTTAGAACCTTTAACTTGTAGCACAATTTGCGTCAACTGAAGCTTTTTTTTTGAGAAGGTGCAGGCTGTGTTGGTTTTGAGTGAGGGTCTCAGGAGAGGGAACCCTGGGGTTGGAAGAAGAAAGCTGAGATGGTTGTCACTAGGGTGGGCCCTAAACTTAACTGTTACATTGGTGAATTTAGTACTGTTGCCAAGTAAGATGCTGTTCATTTGAATAATGATTTGAATATCCCCCTCTTGGATAGAGGAAAGGTCCTGCCGCATCAGGTATCTGTTCCTGCTCTTACCCGTTTTACTAACTGAATATTGGCGTGCAATGCTTTGTTGCCAACCAAAGCCTTTTGTCTGTGTGTCAGATGGCAGTCAATTCTTCCTGTTCCTATTTAATGAACAGAGGGGGTGAGAGGTTTCAAAAGTTCAGTTGCGTAAGCGCAGGAAATATAAATCAGGCCTACAATGTGGTAAAGCTAAGCCCTCTGTACTTGTCTTGCTGTCTTTTATGAGCGCCAAGTCTGTGGCTGGTTACCTTTTTCTCTGTGGCAGATCAATCACTTTGAGTATTTAGTTGATTTGCAGTTTGAAGGAAGACTCAACTGCTTGCTGTTGATATAGGAGGTCATAAAGCTTTTTCTGATCTTGTTGTCTGATACATCTGCCTTTGGAGACAACCAGCCATACCGCCATAGAGCTCTTGAGTAAATTATAGCTTGCTTTTTTTTTGGTTTTTTTTGGTTTTTTTTTAAAATACGGTCACCTTGGTTAATGGTTGGACTTGATGGTCTTAAAGGTCTTTTCCACCCTAAATGATTCTATGATTCTACTTCAGTATGTTCTATTTCCAGTTGTGGAAATGACCTGTGATTTAACGTATTTGTGAACCTGCTTGATTGATGAGATAAACAATAGCTTGCAAAGCTTTCATACTGCTTTTTAAGTTGTAGATGGTGCTTCTTTTAGCAGGAAAAGGCTTTCTTTGAGGGAGAATGGCAATACTAAGTGAGAATCGCTGAAACATTCTTGGCGTTTATGAGGGTCTTCATGCAATTCTGTTTTCCTCTACCTTGCTCCCCTCCCCCCCCCCAAAAAAAAAAAAAAAAAAAAAAAAAGGGGGGGGACA
>NW_009231169.1:32877-36694 GCF_000690835.1 Fulmarus glacialis | reverse complement strand
GGTTAATGGTTGGACTTGATGGTCTTAAAGGTCTTTTCCACCCTAAATGATTCTATGATTCTACTTCAGTATGTTCTATTTCCAGTTGTGGAAATGACCTGTGATTTAACGTATTTGTGAACCTGCTTGATTGATGAGATAAACAATAGCTTGCAAAGCTTTCATACTGCTTTTTAAGTTGTAGATGGTGCTTCTTTTAGCAGGAAAAGGCTTTCTTTGAGGGAGAATGGCAATACTAAGTGAGAATCGCTGAAACATTCTTGGCGTTTATGAGGGTCTTCATGCAATTCTGTTTTCCTCTACCTTGCTCCCCTCCCCCCCCCCAAAAAAAAAAAAAAAAAAAAAAAAAGGGGGGGGACATATTACACAGCAGCCATAGATCTTTTTTTTTTTTTTCTTGGAGAGAGTGGCAGGGTTTTCACTGGCGTCACTGGCTATCATAGTATAGCTGTTGCAGGCTACATGGAGTCAGAAACTTTGCAGAGATTGCCAGAAATGCAAACTTCCCTTTTTAGATAGTTTCTGGCCCTTTTTCCTTTGTCCACTATCTAGCCCATTTCTTGAGAGGCTCATCTCTAGAGGGTCACAAACATCTCTTGATTCTGTAGTGCCTGTATCTCCTTTCCCTGGTGCAATGTTAACAAAGATGAATGTGTACGCATATCATCTAAGTAAGTGTTCCTCTGTGTTCCTCTTTTGCTGCTGCCTAAGATATGTAAATAAAATTTCCTGAATTCTCATATATCAATATATGTACAGCTTTGGTCAAGCCTGTCGTGTACTTACATGCTCTCAATAATATTAAATTGCACTTGCAACCTCATGGGTGGATCTAAGTAGTTCTTCAGACTTATAAATAGTGAATTGAGTATTTTCTGGTGATTGTTGCTTTAATACTAGTATCTTGACCAGGAATCCTGTTCAACTGTACTTTCTGTGTTTTAAGATTAATGGCAACACACACACATATATACGGGTTTCAAAAGTGCATTGTGATTGAAGGTTATGTGCCTAGGTTCTTTCTTTGATACTGACCCATCTCTGTTTCCTTTGTGGGTGGTTTATGGTGAAATTTCAAATACTCAGAGGCAGCAGAATTTTGCTGATTCTATGGATGTCTGTACTCCACTCAATTTAAAAGTGCACCCAAAGTAGTTTCCTCACATAGTTTTCATATTAGAATAGAATAGACTATTTCACTTGGAAGGGACCTACAACGATCATCTAGTCCAACTGACGGCTTCAGCGCTGACCAAAAGTTAAAGCATGTTATTAAGGGCATTGTCCAAATGCCTCTTAAACACTGACAGGCTTGGGGCATTAAAAAATTTCATTTTGCTAAAAAAGTAACGTGAACAAAAAATAAGAGCTGTTGATGATTTTTAATGGCACTGAAACTGAATAGCCATAGAATTGCTTTGGTTGTGTTTCCAGGGTATTTTTGCCATATTCTTGTTCGGTATGTGTTTCATTTGGAATTATGATACAGCAAACATTCTGCCAGTGCAGGTAACTTACCTACAACTCAGACTTTTTTTGCTATTTTAGTTGAGCTGAGATAATCTGCAAAATGCTTGTGTAAATTCAAACTACAGCATATATTCTTGTTCCTTTACTTTGATGTGCTTTTTTATCCCAAGGGAAAGCTCTTTGCTCTTAAAAATCATGGGCTGAAGTACATAAACAGATTAGACTAGTAGTACAAAACCCAAAGCTAAGAAACGAGATGTATGCTAAGATGTTCAGAAGGTCCATGTTGAGCTTAAGAAATTGGCACCTGGTTTAAAACTTTACTTATGAGCTGTCTAAATTTGGAGCAAAAATCAAATGATGTAATCAAGACTGTCTGTGGCTAAGAGGAGAATGGACTGAGTTTGTAACTTAGGCTAATGGTCTCTTTTTGGAATTACTTTTTTTTTTTAACAGTTGTTTAGTAGGAGAACCATAAATAACCCAGAGAAGGAAAAGTAGGCTGAGAGCTGAGATTCCATCTCTGGTCAAAAACTTGCAAACCTTCACAGTTTGATTTGAATTTTTAATTTTCAGACTACTGCATCAACTTTCAAATGAGCGTGTCTAAATTCTAGGTTCTGCATATTTAGGAGAATGTCTTGCAACAAGGGAAAAAAAGTTGAGAAAACAAACTACTGAGTGAGTTGACATAGTGTTAACTTTCCAAGAAGTGCGCAGCATCAAGCCAGCTAAAATATTTAGATTTTAGCTTCTGGAGTTTTGCTGAAACTACTAGAGTTTAAGAGAAAATGATGAAGAATTAATGCTTTCAGTTCTCAAGTAATTTCTTAACAAGATATTTTAATTTGAAGTATGAGGGCTAGTTATTTTTATTTCATCTTTTGGCTTCCAGAACAAAGTATGGAAAAGCATCGCTTTCTCATTTCAATGTAAAATAGTATATTATTCTTAAATAAAAATATGACTGTATGCTGAAACTATTGGAGACCAATTGTGTTTGATATTGGCTACAGCTGCTGTTATGATGTTTTATTTGTCAGAGAACAGATATGTTTGGGGTTCTTCCATCAGCTGTATAAGGCCAATAACTTACTGTCTGAATTCCTTCCTCTGTTTTCTTAAATTACTCTAGGTTTCAGCATAAGAAGAAGAAAACATTTGTAATGTTGTGGAAACAGAAACTTTTTTTCATGATGGTGACCACTGATCTCTGTGACTGTTTCCTTTATGGTTTTAGGCTTAGTATTTTTCTTTTTACTGTAACAGCAATGAAGACAAGTGGTTTGATACTTTTTGACAAGAAATCAATTCAGTTTCTTTAGGTTTTAGAGAAACCTTTGAACAATAAAACACTAAATGGTCAAATGTGTTTTGAAAATATTGGCTACACTGTTGACGTTTTTATATATACAGTGCTTACTCGTCAGCTTGTCATAGAATAGAATATCTCAATTGAAAGGGACCTACAACAATCATCTAGTCCAACTGCCTGATGACTTCAGGGCTGACCAAAAGTTAAAGTACGTTGTTAAGGGCATTGTCCAAATGCCTCTTAAACACTGACAGGCTTGGGGCATCGACCATCTCTCTAGGAAGCCTGGTCCAGTGTTTTACCACCCTCTCGGTAAATAAATGCTTCCTAATGCCAGGTCTAAACCTCCCCTGATGCAGCTTTGAACTATTCCCATACGTCCTATCACTGGATCCCAGGCAGAAGAGATCAGCACCTCCCTCTCCACATCCCCTCCTCAGGAAGCTGTAGAGAGCAATGAGGTTGCCCCTCAGTCTCCTTCTCTCCAAACTAAACAAGCCCTGAGTCCTTACTGCTCCTCACAGGACATGGCTTCCAGCCCTTTCACCAGCTTTGTTGCCGTCCTCTGGATGCATTCGAGGACCTTATCATCCTTTTTAAATTGTGGGGCTCAGAACTGCACACAGTACTCGAAGGCAGGCCGTACCAGCGCGGAATACAGTGGGATAATCACCTCTTTTAACTGGCTGGTTATGCTCTTTGATGCACTCCAGGATGCGGTTTGCTCTCCTGGCTGCCAGGGCACTCTGCTGGCTCCTATTGAGCCTGCTGTCGACCAGCACCCCTAGATCCCTTTCTGCAGGGCTGCGCTCCAGTCACTCCTCTCCCAATTTATACTTGTGTTTTGTGTTACTCCATCCAGGTGCAAAATCCAGCATTTTGACTTGGAATCATAGAATCATTAAGGTTGGAAAAGACCTCTAAGATCATCAAGCCCAACCATCAGCTCAACACCACCATGCCCACTAAACCATGTCCCTAAGCGCCTCATCTACACATCTTTTAAATACTTCCAGGGATGGTGACTCAACC
>NW_009231169.1:0-32728 GCF_000690835.1 Fulmarus glacialis | reverse complement strand
CCCCACCTCGCTACAGCCTCCTTTCAGGTAGTTGTAGAGCGCGATGAGGTCTCCCCTCAGCCTCCTTTCTCCAGACTAAACAGCCCCAGTTCCCTCAGCCGCTCCTCATAAGACTTGTTCTCGAGATCCTTCACCAGCTTCGTTGCCCTTCTCTGGACATGCTCCAGCACCTCAATGTCTTTCTTGTAGTGAGGAGACTTGTTAAATTTCATCCCATTAATCACAGCCCAATGCTCTAGTCTATCTAGATCCCTCTGCAACGCCTCTTGTCCCTTGAGAGAGTCAACAGCGTATCCTAGTTTGGTATCATCAGCGAAGTTGCTCATGGTGCATTCAACTCCTGCATCCAGATCATTGATAAAAATATTGAACAGAACTGGCCCTGGAACTGAACCTTGAGAAACACCACTCGTGACCGGTCGCCAGCCAGATGTAGCCCCATTCACTACAACCCTTTGGGCTTTGCCCTTCAGCCAAATCTTCACCGAGCGCACCATGAACCTACTCATTTCATAGTTGGACAACTTGTCCAGAAGGATGCTGTGAGGGGCAGTATCAAAAGCTTTACTAAAATAAAAAAAAAATTCATCCCCTGCCTTACCTTCATCCACTAGGTGGGTAACTTTATCATAGAAGGTCAAATTAGTTAAATAGGACTTTCTCTTTGTGAACCCATGTTGACTGTGCCTGATGATTGCATTGTTCTTTAAAGGCCTTTCAATAGTACCCAGTATAATCTTATTGTAATTTTTCCAGCAACTGAGGTTAGATTAACAGGTCTGTGGTTTCCTGGGTCTTCCCTCATGCCCTTTTTGTAAATTGGAATAACATTGGCCAGCTTCCAGTCAGTGGGGACCTCCCCGGACTCCCAAGACCTTTGGTAGATGATTAAGAGGGGTCCTGCCATAATATCTGCTAGCTCCTTCAGTACTCTGGGATGAATCCCATCAGGCCCCATGAAATTGTGAACATTCAGCTCATACAGCTGGTCCCTTACAATATCAGTGTCCACAAATGGAAAGTCGCTGTTCCCACACTTGTGGTCCTCCAACTCAGAGGATTGGGCAGCCCAAGGTCTATCAGTATTATTAAAGACTGAGGCAAAAAAAGCATTGAATGCCTCCATTTCATCTTCATCCGTATTAGTCAGGTGACCATAATCAACAAGTATCAGTCTAGTGTTTTCTTTAGACCTCCTTTTGCTATTAATGTACTTAACAAAGTTCTTCTTGTTGTCTGATACAGCACTGACCAGTTTCAACTTTAATTGAGCATTGGCCTTTCATCATACATACACATTTCAGAAAGACTGCCTTGAATTTCTGGAGGAGCTTCTACAGTCACTTGCAAATTTTGATTCCTTCCTCCTTGTGGGGAAGGAAGTGAAATTTAAAATATAAATGGGACTTTTGTGTAATACAGTAACATGTTCTACTCAAAAAGTCCTAATTTTTTGATTAAAAGATTTAGCTTTCAAATGATTTCATATTTTGGAGAAGAGGGGGAAAAAAGTAAATACCAAACTTAAATTTAATCTTGTAGGCTCATTCCCAAGTACTCAGGAGTCAAGAACTCTGCAAATCAAATTAGAGTATTTATAAACTGATGCTTTAAGGGACACTTGCTTTTCTAAAGTCTGGGACAGGTGGTGACCACTATTGGTGGTACTGTAAGAGCCTAAGAAGTATTTTCTCCTTTGCAAGTGCCTTTCAGTATGAGATGAAATTTGATGTTGCTGCTGTTGTGATTTGTTTGTTTTTAAGTAATAAGTATCTGATCAATGCATTGAAGTACTGCAAGTATGCCAAAGATATAACTGTTAGAAATCTAAATTTAATTTGTTTTGTTTCGAAGTACAGGCAGTCATATTATAGAACTAGTACCAAAAGGCCAAATGACACGTTAATCTCCAAATATATGAAAAGTGCTAGCTCTGCTAGTGTTAGAGATGTAAATGTTTTAAATTACTTAAGTTCTTGCAAAGAATGATTTTTTACTTCATTGTGTAAATAACTAGAAAAATACTCATAAGGTAGCAGACTTAAAATATGATTATTTTTGTAATGTAGCATTTTCTGGTTTTACTTGGCTGAATAATATTGTGACCTAACAAAAAAAAAAAATCAGTGATACAGTTTTGAAGGATGGCTTTCAGGAGTTCTTTTAGAGCAGCCTCCTTAGCCCAGATATGTCTGGTTGAAGCAAGTGTAAGAAGTTGACTACTCTGAACCAATCAACTGGCATTTCTTAAAGGAATTCATGCTTGTGAGGTCTCAAATACCATAGATGCAATACCAGTACTGTTCACTGGGAGCCTCAGAACTGAACTACTTTGTAATACTTCTACCGGGAACAATTTTCATAGAATTGTGGAACACCAGGTTGGAAGGGACCTCAGGGATCATATGGGCCAACCTTTCTTGGCAAAAGCACGGTCTAGACAAGATGGCCCTCACCCTGTCCAGCTGAATCTTAAAAGCCCAATGTTGCAGAATCTACCACTTCCCTGAGGAGATTATTCCAATGGCTGATTGTTCTTATTGTGAAAAATTTTCCTCTTGTGTCCAATTGGAATCTCCCCAGGAGTAACTCGTACCCATTACCCCTCGTCTTTTCCATGTGACTCCTTGTAAAAAGGGTGTCTCCATCTTCTTTGTAGCCACCGTTTAAATACTGGAACATGGTGATAAGGTCTCCCCTAAGCCTTCTTTTCTCAAGGCTGAACAAACCCAGTTCTCTCAGCCTTTCCTCATATGGCAGGCTTCCCAGTCCTTTGATCATCTTGGTGGCCCTTCTCTGGACCCTCTCCAGCCTGCCCACATCTCTTTTGTATAGCGGGGACCAAAACTGAACACAGTATTCCAGGTATGGCTTGACAAGTGCTGAGTAGAGTGGGTTAATGACTTCTTTATCTCTGCTGGTGATGCCTTTGTAGCTGCAACCCAGCATTCTGTTGGCTTTCATTGCCGCAGCAGCACGCTGTTCACTCATACTGAGCTTGTTGTCCACCAGGACCCCCAGGTCCCTTTCCACAGAGCTGCTCCCCAGCCAGGTAGATCCCAGCCTGTGCTGCAATCCTGGATTATGTTTCCTTACGTTTGTCTTTGTTGAACTTCATAAGGCTCTTGTTAGCCCTCTCTTCCAGCCTATCCAGGTATTCCTGCAGGGTGGCTCTCCCTTCCAGTTTGGTATCATCAGCAAACTTCATCAGGGTACACTTGTTCCCATCATCCAGATCACTTATGAAGATATTGAACGGTGTTGGGCCCAATATTGGTCCCTGGGGGACCCCAGTGGTGACAGGTTGCCAGTTTGAAAAGGAGCTATTCACCACCACCCTCTGGGTGCGGCCTGTCAGCTAGTTCCCCACCCATGGCACAGACCACTTGTCGAGACCATAACACATCAGTTTCTCTAGGAAGAGGCTGTGGGAAACCATATCGAAAGCCTTGGAGGAATCCAGGTAGACAATGTCCACTGCTTACCCTGCATTAACCGAGAAGGTTACTTTGTTCTAGAAGGCGATCAGGTTTGTCAAGCGCGATTTGCCCTTGGTGAATCCATGCTGGGTTTTCTCAGTCATCACGTGCTTCATTTGACGTGTGATAGCCCCCAGGAGGATTCTTTCCGTAACTTTCCCCAGGGACTGAAGTAAGACTGATGGGTCTGTAATTTCCTGGCTCCTTCTTTAAGCCCTTCTTCTAGATGGGGGTTGTTCTATGATTCTGTGATTCTGTTTTACAGTGCCACAGTTGGGATCCTATGTTCTTTGCTCAAAAACTGCTATGATAAGTTATGAAAATATAAGTTTACTTCTACATATATAATTTTAAATGACTTTAAAAATAAATTAACTTTTTTATTTTTGACGTATTATATTAATTGTAAATTAAAGGTATTATGTAACAGCTACCTCCTCTGAAAGTATCATCTCCTCAGTAAGGGATTTTTGTTGGTAGTTCTTAACACGAAACTACAGTTTTCATTTCTTCACGTGATAAAACTGCCTTTTCAGTTGACCTCTAAGTTTCTTGTGGTTTCACGACAGAATTTTAATTTGATGTGGAATTACAAGGGCCCTGTAATGCCAGTTTATGTACTACTTACCTGAATTAAGGAGGTAGAAAAATCTTAATCTCTGTTTACAACTAAGTTTAGTAATAAAATATTTCTGATTTTGCATTATGGAGTTTGCTAGTTGGAGGTGGCAGGGGAACTACTGTGGTTCTCCACTGTTTGACATATTCCTAGGTAAATTGTTCCCTCTAGGCCTCTGCTGTTCCTTAGAGCACCAGAATCATCGGAGCACGGTGTGTGATGTGCTGATATCTTTTAGTAAGTGTAGGAAGAGAAATGGACTCTGCCAAGAATTTTTGTAAGTCAAGAGAGGAAGGCCTGAATTCATCCTACTTGAGGTGCTGGAGTCTGAACCACAGGTTCCATAGGGTTCTCGCCATTTTCCCAAGAGAAATACAGACTCTGCCACAAACGAGTTTAGCCTTTTCAAAGGAGGAAGAACAGAAGTACCAAAGTTTGTCTGCTATCTTGTACCATGTAGAAAGACAAGACGGGAGACCTGATGCTACAGGCTGCTTCTAAGGCTATCCACTGCTATAGAAGCCCTCAGTAAAACCTTGCATGTCCTTTGGTTTCTCACCTGTTCTTCCCTGTTTAGACAGAAATTAATAGGGATCTGTATAACTTGCCATCATCCATTCGTTTTGGGGAGGGGATATCATTCGCATACTTGTGTGGCATTTATACTAATATAATTCTATGTTCATTTAGCTGTTAAAATGTTTTGTGACCTTACTGTAACTAGTAGACATGGTTCCAAGCAGTCTTTAACTTCTTCGGGTTATCATTGGCAAGTAAGAACGTCCTTCATGCCAGAAATGCCAGAAAATTTTCCAGGCCTTCTCAATACTGCTGACTGAAGCACCAAGTCCTGTTTCAAACAGCAGTCTGGATTCAGTTGTCAGTGTGTAGTGTGCCTAGCACTGTATTGTGGGCCAGCATGTGTTCTGGGTTTGTTGGCACAAAAGCAATAACCATTTGGTTTTAATGAAAAAAGGAAAGTAAGGCTGGCAAGGGAAATGTTTTTAAGAGGTAGTGAACTATGGTTTTTATTTTTCTGTCTTCAAAACAGAGGGCATTTTAGCTAATTATGTTTTCTAAACATAATCAGAACAGCACATCCCAACTACAAAAAGAAAAATAAATGTAAATTGAAAGAAGTTGGAGGAAATGCAGCATTATTAACAAGGGAAAGTTGACTGTAGTTCCTTTTTTACTCCCATGTGATACTGTAATGTAGCACCAGGAAGAGATTCAAATTGCTTTCAAAGCTTCTACTTCCCTACCATTGCAATACTAGAAGGCTAGGAATGGATAGGTAAATAATAAAAAAGATATGTCTATGGATGACAGCTGTGTGGTTGAATATTGATTACATGGTATAAAAATCACTTAAGATACTCGAGTCTGTATCTGTAGATTACCTGAACGAGAGTGATGGCGGTGAGCAGGAGATTCGAGGAAATCACCAATAGGAAGAAGGAAAGATGCACAAACCAGAGATACTTACTTTGCTGAGTGGCAAGGGCATAGGCAACATATCAGCAAATGAGTTTTGGTGTGTCCCTCTCCCTTTTAGTCTCCTTTCAAAGAATACATGTATGTATCTACATTAGCAGGATTTTGATCAAAATTTTGTTCTTGCAGGCACTGACAGTATCATTAAGTTAAAACTTGGGTTTGAAATTGGTATGTCTGAAATACTGTCAAATTCTACTCATTCTTACAAAGTATTCATAGGAGGCTTTCAAAAGGCATAACCTGTGCTTTTGTAAGGCACCACTCCTATTCTGCTTCTTAAAAGAAAGGGTTTGTGGGCATCTGTTCCAAGAAAAGATTCAGAATTGCCTTGTGGTGCTGAGTAATGGGGACTCAAAGGTTGCCCCTGTCTGTGGCTACGGTGAGGGGCATATCCCCCTCAAAGCCTGCTTTGCATCACTGTCTGGTGCAGCTCACTTTTCCCTCTATACGCTGTGTAAATGCTAAGGTGCCTAACTCAGGTGGGATAGCGCTGGGCTGTGCCCTTCTTGGTTGAATTTTAGGTGCTGCATAGCTGAGCAGTCCCTGGCCCTTGTTGGGTCTGTCTGTAGGTGTTTGTTTCCAAAAATAACCAAGATCATCTTTTTTTCTCTCTAGAAAAGTTGATTGCATATCAACGGGAATTCCATGCTTTGAAGGAACGTCTTCGTATAGCTGAGCATCGCACTCTGCAACGCTCTTCTGAGCTGAACGCTATCTTGGAGCAGTTCAGGCGTGCAGTAGCAGAAACAAATGGGAGTAAGAATGCAATGAATAATTTTTCAGGTACATACTGTGATTGAGCTATTTTTTATAACTCTGCACTACTAATATCTCTTGTTATTACTGAAGAATAAGAAATTAATACCAAGAAAGCTGAATGAAACTGTTCAGCGGAGCAAATAAAAAATCTGTAATACCTTATATCTGGTGGGGATTTTTTTGTTTTTTGTTTTTTCCAATTTCTATTCTTAATGATCTACCCACTCTTCATTCTTATGACTTTAGCAACTGAATACTTATTCCACGCCTAGCTGGTTACTTATTTAACATACTGAATATATTTTGACATTATGTAAATTATTGTCATAGAGCTTGGGGGGAAAGGTGAGCAAATAGATTTAAGAAATGGATGAACTTGAAGCAATTAAAACATGTTTAAAAGTCAGCTGGAAGATGTAAAACCATACAGGTATTGGTTACGATTTGTGAAATGTACAGATAATGTCCTTTTTAATAACTAGTGATTAAATGCTGAACTGGTAAAGTCTTCCATAAGTTTTTACCCATTTCGGAGGCTGATGCTCAAGTTTACTGAGAGCTATGTTTGGCAATATTAGAGAATGCCTTCACACTACTCACCAGTTTTGAAGTTAACTTTTAAAATCACACTATTATTGCTTTAGTTACTCTTGACTATTCTAGATAGAAAAGGAATAACAAATAAAGATAAACTTTTAGGCGAGAGGTCTGATTTGGTAGATTGCAGAAATTTCACTGTATTGGCCTAATAAGGAATATAAACCCAAAGATTTTTGCAAATCAAAAAACTGGATCAAGCTTTTTGAATCTCTTTTCTACTTGTATTTGTGCTATGGGTTACTATCTTCTCTAGAATTTTTTTTTGGGGGGGGAGGGTTATAACTATAGGCCCTCAGTGCTGATATTAAGGATGAATTGCTCTGTCTGACACTAATGGCCTATTCAATCTGTAGTCCCCTGGACCTGCAGGAAAGGTTACATTTAACATAGTCTGTGACTCTTGTCTTCCTCTTCTGTGTGTGTTTTTGCTGTTAAAGTGAACAAAAATAGAGGAAGTCATGTAAGTTTGCTACTGGATTTATGATTAAATTATTACCACATTTATTTCTAAAAATGAGTTAGCTTGCTTATAGACAATATAGTCATAGGGAGTTATTCTCTTCTGATGCAGCTGAAGTTACTGATTCACATTTTAAACTTTTTACCATGTCTGGATCTCACCTGGGACATCCTCTTTTTTGCATGTGGAGCCATGATGGGAAATCAGCTGAAGTCTGAATTCCTGAGGTTTTGTGCTCAGAACTTAGTATTAGATAGATTTTATTAAGTTTAATGTACTTAAGTGTACATAATACTATTTAGTATTTGCTCTCTCTGAAGCTGAAAGAATTCCAGATTGTTTTATGTAAATCATTATTCATTCATACAAAGAGTTGTATTTTGAGAGAATTTTTAGTCCAGCTTTTGCAGTAGAAGCTAAAGGAGATGTTAGCAGGAAAAGTAAAACGTACCTGTACTGGAATCTATCAAAATTAGCATCTCTATTTACAGCATCTATTTACAAAGCATTTTTCAAGATTATAAGTGATTAGGAATTTAGTTTCACCCAAAAATAAATATTAAAAACAAAACTCACAGCAAAACTGTTCCAGCTTTGTAGAAGCTACACTCAGAATCTGAGAGGAATGACATTTATGGCATTACTTTTCTCACTTCTGCACAATTCAATTTTTTCTCAGAAACCATGAGTATAGTTTTTTACTTAACTTGATATTGTAAAGCCCATAAGTTTTCAAAGGTCCATATGCTATCATATTTGTCATTTGAAATAAGAGTTGTTTTCACACTTGATGGAAGACAATCAACATGCACAGCAGGGGAATTTAAAAACTGTTATTTGCAACTTTGAGAGCCACGTGGACATCCTGAGAGGCAATTATTCTAGAAAGAGCAAGAATTATTTTAAGTACTGTAATGGACTAAATTAAATTCATGTTAGCATTCATTTTATTGCAGAAACACTCAAAATCTTAATTGTGTATTTAATGCTATTTGAAAAGTTATTTTTAGTAGCATCACTACATGGTGATGAGCTCTGTAAGTGTAAATAAAAAATAATCTAGGTAAATAAGCCTCCCATTTTGATTCGTTGGGGCAGGAGGGGGAACCAACCTAAATAAATGGAGCATTCTGTACTTCTGTGATTACACACTAAGTCTTGTGTGATCAGGTAAGTATTAACTGTATCTGTAGCAAAGTTACCGAGTGGAAAATAATCTTGCCCATAGTTTATTTAAAAAATTAAATCAAGAAAAGACTTCCTTTGTACACAAGATATAATGCTTCAGTAAAATGCATTATTTGTTCTGTTCTTCGGTTAGGACCAGGCTTGGGATTTTGTATTATTTACCACTGCATAAAACTTCATATTGTTCGGTTTCTGCATTACTGATTTCATGTATATTTGCAGATGAGACGCTGAAATTGTTAAAAGAGCTAACAAGTAGAAAATCTCTTCAAGTGCCAAATATCTATTACCATTTGCCTCATTTGTTGAAAAATGAAGGAAGCCTTCAACCTTCTGTGCAGGTTGGCCTTGGAAGGACAGGAGGTATGCTGATACGATATTTATTTTATGTTTTATATCTGGAGGACTTTCTAGTTTTAGTAATAGAATTTACTGCATTACTTGCTAATCAAGGACATCTCATTTAACTTGTGTGATATTGATATCTCAGAATTCGCACTGAATCCAAGATGAAAGGAGTTTGGCTTCTTTTCTGCATAATCTCAATCACACCCCATCCCGTGTTAAGCTACACATTAAAAAGCATTTAGTTTGGATGAATTTTTTGTAACTAAGTAAAAGGGAACAAAGCTCAGGGTTATGAACAACAGATTCTGAACTGCTAATGGACATATCCCTTTGGCTTTTCAGATTTGTGGGGCAACCATGCATGGATATAATTATTTTAGATTTGGTATTTCTTGTTTTTTTGAACAATATATTTCAATGTATAACTTAGAGTTAGGAGAACTAGGATAATCAGATATAATCGCATTAATAAAATGTGGACATTCATTGGAGGGGAAAAAAAAATCATTGTTGTGCTGCAATACTGTTGATCCTCTTTTTTCTTCTAATCCTCACAAATTCTGAGCTTTGGTCATTAGGATAGCTCTATGGAATCCCACTTTTGAGCTCTAGAAAATAAATAGCATAAAGCCCAACCAAGCTGATATACCTCAGAGCATATGTGTGTGTGTGTCTCTAAGCTTGAAGGCCCCACCAATGAATCCTTGTTTCTCTGTGTGCCATCTGACTTGAATGGCTCGTGTTATTGTCCACTAGGCCTTTCTTTTTTAATTTTCTCTCCCTCCTTGCTTTTGAAAGAAGCATTACTTACTCAGGGCCTGTATTTTTTTCTTTACTTCACTAAGTTTGATTGCTCCTTCTTTTAACAGAAGGCATGCCTGTGTGACAAATGTGCAGACTCAAGCCATAGGGTTATTTTTCTGACTATAAACACCATTTATTTCAATGTTGTTATTCAGGAAAGAAAAGGCTCCTATTCCTTTATTGTTTCAAGTGAAGCCTGTGTTATATCCCACTGGGAATATACGACAGAAGTTTGAAATTACAAAATAGAAATTGGAATCAGATTTATTTAATTAAAAAGAGGAAAGAAATTCTGAGTTAAAATTATTTTCCTATCTTCCCCTTTCCTGGTCACTGTGCTTTTTGAGTGTTTGTTTTTAAAATTCAGAGCTTGTTAATGTGTAGTTGCTAGGCGAAGCAGGCTCTATAAGGAAGGATAACCAACATTTTTTAATAGTTGTTTGATTTTATGTATTTATGATGTGGTAAATCATTTCACACAGATGGCTTGGAATGCAGGTGCTGACTTCATGAAGTCTGCTTTATCCTTTTACTGTGTTCCTGCTGCTATCTGCTGTGCTCCTAGTAGGTAGCCAGCCCTGGGTATGGGATGGGGTGCAGAAGAAAGACTGTGGGAAAGATAAGGAACATGGGAGTCAATGGCCAGCTGAAAGATGGTATTAATAAAGTTGTAGCTGGGGCCAGATTGCTTTGCATTTGAGGTGCTTTTAACAGGGATAAGAGATTTCAGTGAGGAATTTCTGGGCAATTCTGATGACCTGGACTTGTTTTTCTAGAAGACCTCAAATCAGGTGCAAGGAAAATAATAGAGCTTTTTTTCAGCAGTGTCGTTTTAAAAGACGACTTCTGAGAAGTTAAATATTGGTTATACCAGTTTGAAAATAAAACTTAGGTTAGGGAGTTTAATAACTCTGTAAGTCTTGGTGCACCTCATCTGGTTAATACCATGGTTGTTGATTATTACCTATGCAATAGTCTGGCATGTCTAGGATTCCTTTTTTGTGTTTGCTGTGTTTGCTCTGAGTGTTGGTGGCAATTATGTTAATCATGCTCCTGGTGACGGGTGGTGTATTTTTAAACTGTTTTTAATTAATGTTGTCTCCATCTTTTAACTCTTTGCATTTCTTAAGCAATGCTTTATTTCAAGATAAGATTTTTGTTTTCTATCTTGTGTATGAAATCACTGAAAGTACATTTCTGGTTTGTTTGATTTCAGTTTCCATTGTAATGGGAATACCTACAGTGAAAAGAAAAGTCAAGTCTTACCTTACAGAAACTCTCCACTCCCTTATTGATAAGCTGTCCCCTGAAGAAAAAATGGATTGTGTTATGGTTGTCTTTATAGGAGAGGTAATCACTTAAATATTTTTATACAATTTCTAACCTGTCTCTAGTTGCAAGTACCACTCCTTTCAGGAATTGATGGGGATCTACTTTTTCTTCAAGATGTACACAGATGACTGTCTTCTCCTTCCGTGAAAAGGAGACAGTGTCAGTCTTGTGTTTCTGAGAGAAACGATCCTGAAGAGCCCAGCTTTTTCTATTTATCAAGGGAATAGTGGACATGGATTCAGTGGACTGGTTATTTTGCAAATCTTCTGATGCTTATACCTAGTGACAGAGATTGCTAATTACCTTATTCTTTCCACATCAAAATAATGGCTAAGGTACTCTGGTGTTTTAGGGAGGATTCTTCCCATTCTCTTCATGCTACTGCTTTGTCCTTCCTCAAATGAGTACTGCAGTTTGAAATGTTAGGCACAGATTGTTACTGATTTTATTTTCTGGACAGTGTGGATATTTTAAGTCCAGACCTTTTTCATGGATTAAGTCAAACAGTGTTCAGTTGGACAGTTTGGTCAGTTTGGCTCCGATTTAGTGGAAGTCAAATTTAGGAAAATGATAGAATGCTTTCAGAAATGATTCTGTTGGCTGCTGGGAATTGCATATATTTATTTTGGTCTGTATGTTTTTCTCAAAAGTCTGACTTGGAGAGTGGGAAATTTATGTATATGTTTGCCTTCATCTATCTAACCATATAGTGCTCTACTGAAACAGTGTTTTATGAGTTCCACAGATGAAAATTTGAATCCTCTAGTTATAAATGTGAAAACGGTTTTAATCCTGTGAGCCAGCGTCCATTCAGGGATGAATCAGTGGAAAATCAGATAGGCATTTTAATACTTCTATTATCAGCACATTTTAAAGCTTTCCTCGAAAAGTTTCTAAACTTTTTACCTGTACCTGAGAACTGATTCTTACGGTTTTCTAGTATAAATTGCTCTGTTTTCTTTTTCTTGACAGTCAGTCAAAAACTATCTGTCAGGATAGATACTGCTTTTCTGCAGAAACACTCTTAAAACATCCATTGGTTGAGAATATCAAGAGAACCGAATTCATTCTGAATTACTGGAACACTGGATTTTTCTTCACTGTATTAGTTGGAGTAATTTTATTGCCTTTTAGTGTGGCTTCTTTTCAAGGTTTAAAATTGAAGTTTTGTTTTGTTTTGCTTAAGGAGGTCTGAGCTATGAATACTGTGTCTTATAATTGGATTCTCTGTCTTCTGCAAAACTTGGAATAGGACTGAAGAGAATCCACACTCTGTCCCCAACTGCACAAGTTTCTCTTGTTGCCTTATACAAGCCATATTGCTATACCCGAGTTTTCCATAGCTAAATAACTTTCTTCCTTTGAGGTGGTGTGAAATTCTCTTTCATCTTGGGAATGATTCTACAAAAGTGACCATGAAGGAACTGAACATTTTAACATGGGAGATATTGCTTCTGTGCCCAAGGAGAGTTGTGTGGTTTGCTCTGGAGTGGGATACTGTTACCCTCTGTATCTTATCTCTGTATCTATCTTCTTGAGAGCAACACTACGTGCTTACTCACGTATCTGCTGTGGGCACTGCAAGCCATGAATGTCTGGGAAAATTTGAAGAACGTAAGTTTAAATTCTGGTCCTCTTATAACCATTCCTTGTAGGTCTTTTTCTTTACTCCATCCAATTTTATGTCTTCCCTGCTTTACTATTTCCTTGACCATGTTTTATATTTTTTTAAGTTCAATATCTTATAGTTTGTTTTGTAATTGCTACAGGGAACTCTCTCAATGAATAATATGGTACAGTAAATACTTCATCCTGAGCTATGCTATGTTTTTTCTGAGTTACGCTGTATATTTCAGCTTCCTTCTGCAAGATGAAAAGTGTAGGTTTGTTAAGCATTTTCTCTGGCTGTTTGAAGGAAGGCCTGCTCCCCTGGTGGACTTCTGTTTCTCCTTAAACAAAAGGAAGGGCTTTAGCTTTTAAAATAGCTTTGTCTGTGAGGTTTCCTAGCCTAAAATGTGTTAGACTATTGCTATAACATGTGCGTTAATGAAGGCTTATTTAAAAATACATTAGAACTTTGACCAGCTATGCTTGTATTAAAAACGATGGCAAAAGTTTCTGAAAAAAGGTATGGCCTCTGCTCAACACCTGTGCAGTTTAAGTACAGCAAGAAATGGTCATAGTGTGAGGTTAGGTGATTTTGCTAATAAACTTAAAATTACTATCTGTGCTTTGTCTATAGCTTGTACTAATAAAAAAAAAGTGCAAGACTTTACAAAAATGTTTTTATGAGAGAATTACATGAAAAAATGGTATTTTAAAAGGATTTTAGTATTTTCTTGCTGACTTTATTTGAGAAATCAAATTGACAGTGTTTAAGAAGCATTGCTGGGAGCCATAGTCATGGACTGTAATCTCTTTGTGCTAAGCACCCTAACAAACTTTTTTAATCCTGCTATTTTTTTTTAGCAGTTCAATCTCACTCCTTTCTTGTAAATTTGACTTTTTTGCTAGAAAACAAGTTGAAAATTAAGGCTAATGGCCTTCTGCAAACAGCATGAACATGTGTAAACAGATGAGCTAGTAAATATAGATGCATTATGGTTGCTAAATAAAGAGATTTGCATATTCATTTACTGTATGGGTATTTCTCAGTAATGTAATTATACACAGTAAATTTCCATACTGGAAGTTCAAGGAATTCTAAAATATCTCAGCTGATGTGAGATCTAATCACCAATTTAAATAATTACTAGAATTGCTTGACAGTAAACTGTGCAATTGTCCCGGTAACTGACATATGTCTGTGTTCTCCAGTTTGTTAAAATAACTTTATTGCAGAATAATTTGCAGGTATTCATTAGGATGACTAATAAATAGGCATGATTCATTATACCTCTATACTTAAAAATCTTTTTATTCCCCTTCACTATGTAGCTAGTTCATAGGCTCATCAGATGACTTGAAAAAAGTGATTCAAATCTCATAAACCTACTCTGTATGAGAACTTGCTTTCAGAATAAACTATAGGCTCTAGGTTTAAGAAACTATGAACTCCAGATTAAAATGATTGCCTAGTATTTTTATTTAATATAGTGTGTAATTAACATGGGAAACGTGGTTTTGAAGTATTTTACATCATCATAGTGGAACAACAAACGTGTATATATGTGTGTGTGTATATATATATATACACGCGCACTACTGAATATGAGAGAAATTAAAATACTTTTCTGGTATCTAAACAAATTTTTTTTTTTCCTGTAGGGAGATCTCATTTACCATGAAGAAAATGCATCTTACACTTGTTCTAAATATATCACAAATTATTGTCAGTCCACTTCATTAATCAGTGACTGCACTTAGCAGAGTCTTTTGTACAAACAGTAATCAGTGTATATTGGAAAGACTATAAGCCCTTGATTTGACCAAAAATATTAGAAAGACAGATCATTTCAGTAAGAATCAGAAGACACTACAGGTATGCAAAAGCGTTTTGCTAATTCTGTACGCTACTGATTGCATCTGACTAGGCAATAACTGACAGCCATTTGTTCTTGGAACACTAGTCCATATGTTACACTTTATTGTGTATTGCTTATTCAAGTCTTGCTCTGTTGTTTCATGTGTATACAATTCACTTAGGCTAGAAAAACTTGTACGTCTTGAATATCTTTTACTGTTACCATGTCATCTCTTTATGTAAACAGTGGCTGCTAAATTACAAAATGTTGATCTTCAGTAGTGTTTTCTCTGTCCTCCTTTTGTGGAGAATCTTTTTTTCTTTATTATTTCTTTGGAAGAGTTTCTGTACTGGTTAGGTCAGCGTGACACAAGCACCCAGTAAGACACTATCCTGTGCGCTGGTATGAACAGAGCTTCAGCAAATTAAGCACGGAGTGTACATACTGGGTCAAATCTTGCTGAACCTGCTTTGGATGTATTAATATTGGGGTGCAATATGGAAAACTTCTCCAGCAAAATAAACAGGCCTGTATTTTCACCTTTTCTTGCTCTGGACCTGAATTACAGATCTCTCTGATCAGCAGATCTCTTGATAGAAAACAAAGGAGTATTTTGTCTCTCTTGCTCTCAACTCAGATGTATTAGTATCATCGTGGCTGCAGAGATGTTCCATTCTTTCCGCTAATTGTTGAAACCTTGAGAGCTGCCCCTTCCTGGAATCATAGAATCATAGAATCATAGAATCATAGAATCATAGAATCATTAAGGTTGGAAAAGACCTCCAAGATCATCGAGTCCAACCGTTAACCCAACACCACCATGTGCACTAAACCATGTCCCTAAGCGCCTCATCTACACGTCATCTAAGCGCCTCATCTACACGTCTTTTAAATACTTCCAGGGATGGCGACTCTACCACTTCCCTGGGCAGCCTGTTCCAAGGCCTGACCACTCTTTCAGTAAAGAAGTTTTTCCTAATGTCCAGTCTAAACCTCCCTTGGCGCAACTTGAGGCCATTTCCTCTCGTCCTATCGCTTGTTACTTGGGAGAAGAGACCAACCCCCACCTCGCTACAACCTCCTTTCAGGTAGTTGTAGAGCGCGATGAGGTCTCCCCTCAGCCTCCTCTTCTCCAGGCTAAACAGCCCCAGTTCCCTCAGCCGCTCCTCATAAGACTTGTGCTCCAGGCCCTGGAGCTGCCCTGGAGAGAGTATTCCTAGTTCTGAGAAGATCTGCCTGCACATCTCAAGTTGGAGAAAGACTAATAGATCTCAGCATATACATACATATGTAAATTTTTTTTCTTTTAAAAAAATCAAAGCTAGACAAGGCTGTTGTGCCAAATTATATGTTATCTTCACCAGGTAATTTTAAAGTCCTACACAGGTGGTAGCCTTTGTTTTGGACATCTCACTCAAAACTGATCAGGATGAATACAGCTTCTAGATATACTGCCACCTCTTATATCTGGAAGGGTAGCTTGGCCTGTCAGTGAACATTTGAGATATTTAAGCAATCCCAGCTTCCTTGGCACCTAAGCTTTGGTACCCAAAGAGTATGGGCTGCTGATACTGGGCACCATCATAGGATTTTACGCTCCTCTTCTCATGGCAGTGACTAGCAAAGTTTTTATGTGGGATTAAACCAATGATAAAAATCTTTTTTAGATCTCAGAAAAGATCCTTGACAGGATTTGAAAACTTCCATGTACCTGAGGCAAATTTAGATAAAATTCAGGATTGTGCTCTTTTCTCCAGCCCTAGACTTGAATGAGTGAAATGCTTCTCTATCTATAAGATACGTTCTGCGATGCACCTGGGCCACAGTAACTATCTGATGCTTCTCATAAGGGAACATCACTGTTAATAGACAGAGTTGTGTCTGATCTCTTCGGTAACATCTAGTGTATTTGTGAGATGGAAAGTGACAGTAATAATCTTATTTCGGAAACATTGTAGCAGGTGACTTCACACCTGGATGACTGACTGAATTGACACTTTGAGTTTTGGACAACACTATCAAACTTTGCTACTGTGGTCTGCCTTGGCCTGAAGGTAATGAGGACAAATTCCTTCTGTCCTCCAAATAAAGAACACAGACCATAGAAGGGTGCTTTTGACTGTACACAGCAACTACCTATCTTCTTCTGGAAAACAATCCATCTAGACCTTTTCAGCAATTTACAGGCTCACCCAAGGGCAAGAAGAAGTTTCCCCAGGTTGCCAGGCCACATATTCTGCTTTCTTTCAGACTCTACAAACCAGACTTCATCTGTAATGTGCAGAAAACTAGTAGAAGGCTGTATGACCCTAACATAACTTGCATCTGAATGTCCTCTTTTGAATTGTCCCTTGTTTGTGGGGTTTTTTTTTCTTTTTTTGTTCTGTCTGGCCTTCTTAAAAGCTAAACCTGTTCTCTAATGTGGTGCTGTGTTTCACAGCACTATCCATATGGACGTATGCCCTCATGACTGAGGAGCTGACATACAGGGTGCAAGGGTAGGGAGAAACAAGAGTGGAGTGATACAACGGTATGTTTGTGTTCCTGCTATTGCTGCCAAAGGCTTTTCATTGTGAAACCCTGTCCTGAACTGAATTGAGTTAATCACAGAAACGACTGGAGAGAGAAAGATATTTCTTACCTGTGTGGTAGAGTGGGGACTTTCAGTATGGGAGGGATTAAGTCATTAGCTCGTGTAGGACACGGAGGCTACCTTTTGCTTATGTAACATTAGTGGGCTATGTTATGACAGTATTTCTGCATTCCTGTTTTTTGCTTTGCATCTTCTTCTCATGTTCCCTGTATTTAACTTGAACTTGCTGCTTCAGATCTGAAAACAGATGCTGTATTCCTGAAAATAATTTTTTTCAGCTGCATTTGTTGAACTCTAACAGACATTATTACCTTTTTCCACAGGCTTTATTTATATCTGTACACTATTGCAACCACTGGAAACCACTGCCACACTTTTATTCCTTAGGGCTTTTTCTTCATTGCATAAATGTCCAAAAATAGGTCCAAATGCCATTTTAGTGGCAGCTTTTTCCTATGAGAATTTTCATGCCTTGTATATAAGTATTATATTCATATGTATTTTCACCATTTCAAGGCAAATATAAGTTTGCTTTGCATTTTCTGGAGGCTGTTCAATTTTGCATTGTTTGTTATTATTTAAAATGCATTGTAAAATTATTCCACCCCTATTCTACAGGGATGATGGAAGATCAAATAAAATTGTAGGAATTAGTAAGCAATGAAATGACCACGCTTTGCAGATTAGCATGGTTGTTTCCCAGGGATTTTTTCTTTTTTTTGGAAGATGTTCTTGAATAAGTTAAGACTTACTTATGGTAGATTTCATTTAAGAATTAAGATCTGGATAATCTAACAGCCTAGATAAACAACATTGTTTAGAATGTACTGTACAGTTAATGTCTGAATTTTCCCCTTCTTTCCCTGTAGCTTCTCTTCTTGAATTTGTAGTATTTTGATATTCTGCATTTTAATTTTCTTTCCTAGTGGCTTGTGAAAAAAAAAAAATCTTTGGAATTTTAGTGCTATCTTTGCTTCTATTTGCACTTCTCTTTCTAAAACTGACTCTTTTTTCCAATCTCAGTGATTCTCTGAATCTCAGATCTTGCCTTAACAGACCAAACCTCCATTTGGATTAAATTTCTATAAACCGTTGATTACTGAGAACTGGGAGATATGTGAAGGGAAGGAAGGTTCATTCTGTACATACCCTGTTTATTGCACTCTACGTGGCACTGGTGCGGCCGCCACCTCGAGTGCTGTGTGCAGTTTTGGGCACCTCAATATAAGAAGGACATCAGACTACTAGAGTGTGTCCAGAGGAGGGCGACCAAGATGGTGAAAGGCCTTGAGAGCAAAACTTAAGAGGAGCAGCTGAGGTCACTTGGCTTGTTCAGCTTGGAGAAGAGAAAGCTGAGGGGTGACCTCATCGCCATCTACACGTTCCTCAAGGTGATCAATGGAGGGGGAGGTGCTGATCTCCTCTCTCTGGTGACCAGTGATAGGACATGAGGAACTGGAATGAAGCTGCATCGGGGGAAGTTCAGATTGGACATTAGGAAAAGGTTCTTCACTGAGAGGTTGGTCAGTCACTGGAATAGGCTCCCCAGGGAAGTGGTCATGGCACCAAGCCTGTCAGAATTCAAGGAGCATCTGGACGATGCTCTTTGTTGTATTGTTTAGTCTTAGGCAATGCTGCAAGGAGCAGGGAGCTGGACTCGATGATCCTTATGGGTCCCTTCCAGCTTGAGATATTTTCTGATTCTGTGATTGGATCTTTTTTTTCTATGCATCTGCTACTGGCTAAGAGAAACAGTGCACCTTCTGTCATTCTTGAAGGTATGAAGTAGGTAAGATTTAACAGCACGAAAGGGTTGATTCTTAAAACTAGAAATCTTGGTTTTGTCTGGCAGCTGGCTAGCTATTAATCAGAGCTTTCTAACATCTTGTTTTGTCCGCTAGCTAATATATTCTACTACTTTGCTATGCACACACTCACTCATAAAAATCAATAAAAAAGATTGGAAGGTTCATTGCTGCTCTGGTTCTTTGTGTGTTTGTTATGAATAACAGTGTTTGTTCAGACAAACCTTAGAATAATTGCAAATTTGAAATGCAGCCTCACCTAAACTAGAGAAGGTGCTTTAGAAAATTGTAGGGCAGCATCTTATAAAAACTGAGGAAATTTATTTTACTGACAGGCTGAAATTTTAGTTTGTTCCACAATGGACTCTCAGTTTTCTTTTAGAGAGATTCATCAAAGCACTCTATAGGTGTCTCTCATCAAAATTGCTGATGCAGGGATTTAAACCTTAGATGTTGCCATGTTCACAGGCTTATGAAACTCCATAGATCTCATAAGCTAAAATCTTCTTTTACTTGCTGAAAGTTTAGATAGACTCAAGGGGATAATAGCAAGGCACCTTGAAGAGGGGTCTACTGGGGAATATTAAATACGCAAAATCACATCTGTCTCAGGAAGTAACCTGAATTGAAGGTAGTCGGAATGTGGATGGTAGCAGGAGGGAGTATTGTGCATGCTTGTCCTGTTCTTATTCTTTGCTATGTGTCTGTTCATGGCTGCCACTGCTGGAAGCAAGATGCCGAGCTGGATCAATCTTTGGTCTGATCTGGTATGAATGAAAAAAAGAGGATGTCTCGCTCCAAGTGTTCTTGCTTTCTCTCAGAGACTAGTAATTTCATATGACTAGGAAGAAAGAACAGGCAGAAAGATTTGAAGTGCTGATATTGAAATAACCACCCCCCTTATGCCTTTCATTAGTTCCCAGAGATTCACCTAACAGGACAAACTTGTTTGTAAGGCTCCGTGTGATTCATTGATGAAATGCATCTTTGTGGCTGGCACTGTTAACTTTTTGGTTGTGGCCTATCACAATTTTGCATTTAATTGCTTTAAAAGGATTAGTTCTTAAAATGTTCATTTTTCCTTCTTTTTCTTGGGTCCCAAACTCCTAGGGATTATTTAATCTTCAACCTTGAGAGTTTTACTAAGGAAAAATTCTGGTTTTGTTATTGCCTTCTGATTTGGTAGACAAAAAACATTCATAGCTGTAGTCTTACAGGTTGTGCTGCTTTTGTTGGGATCACCAGTGACATTTCCTTTCAATAGTTGCAAGCAGCGCTGATACCGTGAAACAGAATTTAAGTTCGTTGTAGCTGCTCCAAAGTCAACCTGCTATCTATCAGATGATCTTCACTGGAAGCCTGATGAACAGTTACACTTTGTCTTTCATGGATGACTTCCTTTTGATTAATCTGGATTTGTCTTGTCGTGTTTAAGGTTCTCGGAGAAGACAAGGGTATTACTGCTTCATGTTGTATACAGTTCATAATTATTTTCAGGTGCCTCATGTCCTGCAGGTTCATAAAGAGGACCTTAGGTCTTATTTTGTCAAGGCAGTAAATGCTTTCTTCCTCAAAAATGGGAAATAAATTTTGGTCAACAATAGATTTTTTTTTTTTTTTTTTTTTTTTTTCCCCCCTGGCACTTTTCAGTTATTGGCTGAATTTATTGATACTGCATGGAAGATCCTTAAGTCAGAGCAATTATCTGGCTATTCCAGATTTCCTTCCATTGCTACCCTGCAAAGTCTTCTCTATAGTTAACTCTTCCCTTGGGTATAGTTAAGCTTGATCAGATTTATTGCATATTCTCATATTTACTTCATGAGGTTGTGTGAAATAACTTACAAGTTCTACTTTCCTGGGACATGTCCACAGCTGAAGGGTGTTGGCAAAGATCCCACTTAGTGTTAGGCTGGGTAACAAGAGGAGTTGGTTGCCTCAGGAAGTTCTGATGTGGAAAGATGGCAGTCAACCTGCTGAAGAGTTTGGTGTTGAAATCCTGGTTCTGAATCTCAGATGCTGCTGGTAGCTATAAATACAACTGCTTATTTAGAAGTAATATTTAGAAGTAATGGCAGGATATCAAGTTTTTAATGGATTTGCTCATATGAAAAATGACATCAACTGTTTTAATCTCAATGTTCTTTTTCATTCTAAAAGTGGCGTCTCCTTTGGCACTATGCTGATGCAGTGATTGTTGATTCAGAAGGAAGGTTACGTACTAAACGAGCAGCGGTATTTGCCGTATCTCGTATTCAGTGCAGCTAGACCAGACCATCTTGATTTTGTGTGCCAGCAGCACAGATTACAATATGAGGTTGGAAGTCCACAGGCTACATCTCTTTAACGTGAAGCTATTGTGATTGCAGCTCTGACTAGAAAACTGCCAACCTTTTGCGTGAAGGACGCATGCAATAAGGGAAAGTAGGGAAAAACCCCTCTTATTCCAGACTTTCTTTTTTTTCTGATTGTGGTGTGTTCTGTATAAGCCTGTAAAGTTTTAAAAGCACTAGCAAGGCTTTGTGGTGTATCTGCAAAATAGGTCAAAACTATGTTCACTCTAAGGAGACTGGCACTAAGGCACAGGCTTGTGAGCAAATACATGTTTCTAATTGAGATGAAGTTTGGCGCTTATTTTAATCTCTGGAATACTGTATAGAAACTAGCTGTGTTTCTGCTCTGTGTATGTATATATTTTTTTATATATATATAAAAAAATCTTGCATTTTTTTTATGGACTGTTTAACAAGTATTTGAGTTATTAATGCTAGACCGGGTAATTGAAGTTTGGCATGCCAACTGGAAATTCAAATTGTTGTCTTTTTCGTATGCCGACTAAACAACAATTTCTGTATTTTTAATGTTTAAAAGGTTTAAAAAAAAAAGAAAAAAAAGTTTCAGTTAAAGATGTATATACTAAAATTATTTCTAGGTAGTCACTAGGTCACTGATTTGCAACTGTTATACACAGCAGAAAAAGTTATGTCTTAAACTCCATTCCAGTAATAAACTGTGCATAAACAATCCATATGTGTATTTAAAGACTTAGTGATATATCGAGGTCCATATGGACCTATGAGTCTGCTTGTGTGGAGCTCACTGCAGGATGAGTTTTAAATTGTGAACACCTTATCTGCTTATTAGAATTTCTGTCCAGCACTAGGCATAGCACTTATGAAGAAAATATGCATGAAAAAGTTATGACAAGTGCTTTCTACTCAGATGTTCTTGTAGTATTTAGAACCTGCTTTTGGAAGAAACCCACTGTTGTCCTTTTTGGAAAAGTGTGCGTCACTGGCATTATGTTGGATTTTATAAAAATAAATCTTTAAAAATAGGAATGGTGATTTTTAAGATCAAAGGGTAAGCACCTTTATCAAACAAGATTAGTGGTTCTACAGAAATGCTTGGGAGGGATTTATTCTCTGTGTGTATAATCCTTTAATGATAATCTGCATTACAAATTCATCAGAAAAAGCACAAACTGTTCCTTTGTTTCCAGCATTTCAAAGGCAGCTATTTCTGCAGAATCCTCATGAGCCACCAGAATCTGCGTTGATTTATAGACTGTAAATTTTCTTTTGAAAACTGATAAATAGTATGTCAAATTATTAGATTAGTAAGTATAACAAAGATTAGGATTTTCAGTCACATTTATGAATTCACAAACTCTCTTTTCCTGGAATGCATGTGTATGACCAAGGACCAAGGAATAATCGGCCAGTTCTGGCAAGTTAGGTGATCAAGACTTTTCCAGAATGTTATGATTTACAACAATTCCTTACAACAAGGAATTTTTAGAATCTGTGCACCTTTAAGAACTGGGTGATTGATAGGATTGATACTCCCTCAAGTTTAATCTCTGATGCAAAAAAGCAACCCTAGCCAGGAAAACAGCATGTTCATTGCTGTCTGTGGTTGGGGCATCCATGCTTTAAATGCAAAGTTTAGGAGATGTATTTTTGAAAGTAGAGTGTGTGTTCAGTGCCCTGTTTTCCAGAAAGCTTTCCTTGGTAGTATTTTCATATATATTATTATTTTATAACAATAATATGAAGTTCTTCCTACAAAAACACTCAGTGATCGTTTTGTCATTAAGAGCATGAGAGGTTGCAAGAAAACACCAACAGTTGGATTAGAACAGTCTGTTAAAAGCAGATACGAGGCAAATATTATTCCCCTCTGTTTACAAAAAAAATTGTTCCTTCTCCCACTAGACATAAGACAGTTACATGTGTGATGTGTTCTTATATTACTCAAATATCTTACACACTAAAATTAATTTTCATGTGCAGCTACCTCCAATGTTTATTTTACTGGGTTCTTTTAAAGTGTTAAGTATTCTATTTGTTTTTTGTGTTTGTTTTTTTCCAGACTGATCTTGATTATGTTAACAGTGTTGTTGCAAGCCTGGAAAAAGAGTAAGTTATAGTTTTAATGGGGGACTTCTTAGCTTATTGGTGGGTTTGCTTTTTGTTTGTTCCTAAATCAGGTTGTGATAAGCAATAAAAAGTATTTGGAAATACGAGATCATGCATTTTTGTTTCTTGGGGGTTTGGACTTTCGAACAACAAAGTAATAGATGACAAATTAAGAGGCAGTGATTCAGTCAGTTAAATTGTAAAACAATAAATGGGATTAAATTATTTGGTGCAACATAAACAGATGGGATTGATTTAACATGAATGGAAATTTGTGACATCTGTGTTAGGGCCTTGAATTCCATATGTTCAAAGAGAACTATAGGAAAAAAAATCACTAGGTTCTGAAAAAAAAGGCAAAAGAAGTGTTTAGAATCTATTTAGAATTCCGATTCTTGGGCAAGAGGCTATACTGCTCTGAAGAAGATGCTAAGGACAACAGTATTTTTTTATATACTACTTTTATTTTACATGCCTTGTTTGAATAAGTCATTGTTGTAACCGGACATAATAACTGTACCAACAGAACTCAGAATCTCTCATGTGACTTTAGGATATTTCTATTGACAGGTTTTCTAGAGAGATCAATTCTGGCTTGGTGGAAGTAATAGCCCCTCCTGCAACTTACTATCCTGACTTGACAAACTTGAAAGAGACATTTGGAGACTCAAAAGAGAGAGTGAGGTTAGTTTATTCCACCAGATCTTTCCCATCTCCTCCCACACCCACACTTTCGTTGTTTATGAAATGGCAAGTGGGATGTGAATTCTTGAAATGTTTTCTTACTGTAATTCTTGAAAATGTGGTGATGCTAAAAGTGCTCTGTGAATCCATCTCATTCTTATCTGCATGCTGTTCTGTGCATGATCAGAGCCTAATGCTATACTTGGTTGAATTCATTTAGTGTTAAATTTTGGGAGGAGAACTGAGACTTGATATACTTTTTTTGCTGTATGTAGACTTTTTTGTTTACTGTTTTTCTTCCTGAAATACAGTGTAAACCCCAGTATTTCCTTTTAAAATGCACATGTGTTTCTAGTGAAATGTCAGGTAGTTTTCACAAAATCGGATTCAAGTTAAACCGGTTTTATGTCTGTATTAAATCATAAAGCAAAGAAAGCTTTGTTCCTTTTTTTCAGACAGAGGATTTCCTGAGGGAACAATGCCAAAAGCAGCTGTCCTAACATTTCACTAATATGCATCATTCTTCGTAGTGAGATTTACTTTGCATTGCCAGCGTGCATTGAAATAACTTTTTTTCATAATCCTTAAGCTTTTAATTTAATTTCAGATGGAGAACAAAACAAAACTTGGATTATTGTTTTCTTATGATGTATGCCCAGAAAAAGGGGGTTTATTACATTCAGGTAAATTTCTCTTCTTTGTTTTGAGACAAGTTTTCAAACGAGTCTCCAGAAATTATACTGTTGGACACATCAGAAGGACCTACACAGAACAGAGATAACTTGATTCCGAAGTTGAAGGAGGGCGTATGGAGATGTGGTGTATGAGGAAGTAATTTGTGGAGGACACTTTCTGAAGTAGAAAGTAATTTGTCCTATGCGACTTACATTATCTTAAGATGCTTAGTGAAAAAAGTGAAGGAATGCAGACAGCTTAACTGCTGTTTTTTTCCTTGTCCCTCAAATGATTGTCCCCCAAATGAGTTACCATTGAGTCATCTAGGCAAAAACCACCAGCATAGTTTTGAGTGGAAATCGAGCTAAAATCCATTTTTACTTTCTTTTGAAGGCAAGTGCAGCATCACTTTAATATGACTGTTACATATAGATATGTTTTCAATGTGTTGCTAGACTTGTTTTCTTTTTTCTTTTTTAAAGAGGTTTTCAAGAACAGAGTTAAACAATTCTTCTTAAATTTAATTTAGCTCAGAATTGTTCCTATTGTGTCTTGCTGCTTTGAAGTAGAAGCCTTACCTACAGTTACTGCAGATTTAGTGAGTAACTGTGCTTATGATCTTTATTTAGATTTTGGGACTGTGTCTTTTGGGTATAAAGACCCACTCATCTCATCTAGTTTTTACAAAGCTATGTTGACTGCTCTCGGAGAGCTGTTGGAGACTCAGCTCTCCTGGAAGCTGCACAGCCAATAACATGAGACAGTCTTTTTGAAACTAGGCAGTCACACAAATAGTGCCAGCACAAGGGGGAGAGCATGAATGCACTGGGAGAAAGGACAGGAGAAGCAGGATCCTTAAAGCAGTAGTCTGCACCTACTATGAATTAAAGGAATTGTAGCACCACAGCTTGGCAGTTCTGCTGCCCGGACTAGATAATGAGTTTGGACTATGCACCTGTTCTTCTGTTGGGCAGGTCAAGCCAGGTGAAATGAATCCCACCTCTGCAGACAATGTGTCTCTTAGCTTCTTGTCTCAGAGGAGAAGTTCTTTCAGTGCTGTTAGGTGCGTGAGTAAACAGAGTCACGTTTGCATACAAATGATACGGATATTCTAGTTGTTGTACTGATGATGTCACTTAGTCTAACATTATTTCATGGATGATCTTTCTCTGAAGAGAGAAGCTAGAAAAGCAATATTCTGAAGTAATAAATTGAAATACATTTGTAGATTCTTACTACAGAAAGATTCTGGATTAGTTCTCTACAAATAAACTGTGATCCCTTCAATAGTTTTTCTTGGCTATTGCATCTAGGTTTTATAGCAGCGCTTGCATTAGAAATATATGGCTATGTGTTAGCAATATATTATAAATCAGTATTTCCTAGCTGTACTTTTTTCTGTTGCTTTGCTGGTGCTTTTTTTTATTTATGTTGATATCACTGCTACCTTCCTGTAGCTTGAAGATGACATCGTTGTCAAGCAGAATTATTTCAGCACAATAAAAAATTTTGCGCTTCAGCTCGCTTCTGAAGATTGGATGATTCTAGAATTTTCTCAGCTGGGCTTCATTGGTAAGCAAATGTTCACGTTAGTAGTTTGAAAGAACACATTCATCCTCAGACTCTGTGAATTAATAGTGATCTGACTTCAAAGCTATCTTCTTTGTATTGGAAAGAGACCAAGAAGTAGAAATTCACTGGCTTTTTTAGGAACTCTGGTTTAACTCGTGTTGTGTGGGTTTGGTTTTTTTTTTTCCAGTTTTTTCATATACTTTTGTATGAGGCAAACTCAAACTGTTGGAAAAGAGGGCATTTTTATAACCAAAAGTTAATTTATAAAAATACTATCAGTCGAACTGCAAGGAATAACCTATTTTGAATTTAGCTGCCATTAAAACAAAAGTGTCATTGAAACACAACTGACTGAAGTCAAAGAAAAAAGCATGAAAACTAACTCCACCTAAAACAAATTAATTGGTGTTTGTGCCAAAATTTCCAAGAATCAGCAGGCATCAGTTTGTCTTGGTTGCAAAACCTGTTCTATCTCCATCTTTCTGCTCCATCAAGGAGGAATGATGACAATCTGCTCCTTCTTAGGTGTAGTTAGAGTCTATCTGTCATTTGCAATGAACAACAGTGAGGGAAGCTAATGCAGTGTCTCGGGCTGTTGTGGATTAACTGCCAGGTGCTGTTGAAATTACTTCATGGTTCTTCGCTCTTACACTGATATGCTTTTATTGAGAGGTACTAGACTTAACAGAAAAGCAATGAAAGAAGTTTTGAAGGGATTTTACAAATCAAAAGGTTATTTCATTACTGCAATGATGTGTCATGATCTGTTTAAAAGCGTGAGGAAAAATTAAAAGCTAAGCCAGACTGTGGAGATTCCTGTATGTAGTCAATACAAACGACTACAATGCAAAGGCTGTAAGTTGAGGTCAGAACAGGAAGAAAATCCTACATGTAACAGATAAAGTGCAGTCCTGAGTTCTGTCATTCTTTTGGAAATTCTTGTTGCTCTCTTGTTTTTACTTTGGATCTACTTTCCAGAGAACGGCTTCATTTTTAGCTTAGTGACCCATAATGGTGGCACTGAGAACTGAGAATGTTGGCATTGTGTGAATGGCAAGTACTATCCTGTTTCCAGCTCAGGATCAGGTGTGCTGCTGAGGCAATCGTTCCTTGACTTTCAGGGTCTCGGAGATTCACTGAGTAGAAAGGAAAACAGTAGTTATCTCCTAAACATGCTATGTTAGGGTACAAAACGGTACTTCGTACATTTGCCTGTCAGTCTAACCTACAGAAACAATGGCGAGGAGGAGTGGAAATGTGCAGAGGGAAGCCTCCTTATCTATCTAGCCACCATATAACCCATCTGTTTGGTTGCATTGGGCTACCAACAGAGATGCACTGTTGCTGAAATAGTTATGGGACTGGTTTTGTGTCGTCAGAGGTGGAAGGGAGAAACAGGAAATGGAGCTGCCTATCATGGAGAAATAAGCATTTAAATAATTTGCTGGAGTTTTTGCCCTAAATAGACTTGTCTCTTCTGTTGGGGAGCCCCTTGCAACTCTGTATGATTCTGTGGCTGCAGAGACTGGTTGAATACTAGCATCTGATTAGGCTTTGTTTCTACTTTTGAACAGTTAAACTTAAATTGTGAGCTTAGTTGGGGTTAGAGTTTTAGCTCCAGTCCTAATTGCACTTTAAATGTAAATTCTGTATGAAGTTCCTGGGCTATAGAAGTAATTTACATTCATTCTACATTTGCTTAATTTAGTAGTAGAGCATACTTGCTTACAAATTGCAGTTTTGTAAGACTGACATGTCAAAATAGGTGTAAAACCAACTTACAGTTTAGGACATATGCTGTCTACCCCATGCAGATGTATTTCAGATCACTTATTATTTGTGTATCTGTGTATTTCACACCCCTTTCTGTTCTCAGTGCTGCTAGAGCGGCACAGTGTTTGAGACGGAAGGGATAGGTAGATAGTTCTTAATACTGAGATTTGGCTTAATGACCTGCACAACTGTTTAAAAATATTTTAAAATTGTTTTTCTGTACTGTCTATATACTTCTTTTCAGTGTAGGCTCTGAAAATACTTGTAGTTAAATTTAGTTGTTAGCTCCTGCTGCTTGCATCCCTGTTCTTTGTTCCTTGTATCATATTTGCTTGCCTCCTTTTAATTAGATGATATCTGTAGAATTTCAGATGCGTTTAGCTATGGCTACACATCTTAATGTTGCTTTTCTGCCTAGAAAATTAAGTTAGATTTTTTTCCTCCCAATTTAGCTATTTACCCTGCTTTTAAGTTTTGAGAGAAAAATTAATATTCATGAAAGTGACTAAAACTTCTGGCTTTGAGACACATTGGTGTGCTATAACCATATATTGCATAGAAGTTTTATGCAAGTAATGTAGATTTACTTCATCTCTGCTGTCCCTTTATGGATCTTGATGCAGACTGACACTGTGGAAATTTGGTAATGCAGATAGCTGTGGAGAAGAACAAAAGTAGTTGTTTGTAATTGGGGATGAGTTTTATGTGTAGATGTCTAAGGAACAAAGTAGAGCACTGAATTGCCTAGGTGCTACTGATTTAGAAATAATCTCTGAAAAGGAGAGGTGGGCTGATTCGCTCTAAGCTATTGGAAACCTTGATCAGCTTGCAAGTTCGCTAGGTTTGTCACAGTGTTTTTATGCAAGTACTACATGAGGAAGTGGCAACTGCAGCTATTTAGGCTGACAGCAGGATTATAGAATCCTGTCACCTCTGCCACAGAGCAGAAGTTGCTTCCTTTGGTTTTTTTAATACCGAAAGCATAGTCTTGTGTGCTGTCAAGTATCTAATAAATAATGGGTGAGACATGCTGTTTCCCTAAGAAGCTCTGTGGAAGGAGATGCGTCTTTTGCTCTTCTGGATTCTGGTTTGTACTGTGGTCTCTGACACAACGTAGGAAAGTCCTACTAGCCTTTTATGAGAAATACTGATTTGTCTTCCTGTGAGCTGAAGTGTTTTCCAGAGGATCTGCAATACTCTGTACTGCAGTTATAACACCAGCTGTCATGAACTTTTAATGGAGCGGCCTGAAATCAGGCTTTTGGTTGTCTTATACAGTTACCCTGAATCTTTTGTGCCCTTACTGTTTTAAGGCTTGTTGTTCTGATTATTTTAAGTTGTTCTGACTACAGTTTTGCTCAAGCTGTCCACATAGTTGAAGTTTAGGGAAGAGTAGATCAAGTCAAATATTTGAGATTTAAATAACTTCAAAGAGGTTCTGGTTTAATGCCAGTAATTTGCATATCATTAACAGGGAAAACATTGAAAGACTTCAATTATAGTTAGAATATGTGCTTGCAGGTATAAAATTATTGTTGGTGTAGACTGAATACATTTAATGATGCTTATGCAGAAGAATGAAAATGAATCATTTAAATATTTGCAGTTCAGAGAACTGTAGAAAACAAGGTTTTTAATTTTGTGTGTGTCTTGTACTTGCCACAAAATACTGAGGGCCAGAATAGTTCACTAAGGATAGCATTTAAATGGACTGAAAATCAGATAGAAGTCTTGGCAGGGCACAATAAATAGCAGAAAATGTTCCACAATATTTTTATTTTCAGTCCTGGCTCTCACTTTTATCAATATAGATAAGTAATATAGAGAAAGTCTTCCACATTTTGTAAATCTCTAGGGATTTATGGAGCAAGATTTTACCTTTGAGTCTCAATTCTTTTGGATTTTGAAGTTTCTTTCCAAGGGTAGGTTGTATGCACCCAGAATCTGAAACCTCTGAAATTTTGTCAGCAGAGTCTCCTTGATTTATGTCTGTTCTTATGCACTGTACCAAGTGCATGAACATGGTGCAAGGTGAGCCATTGCTTCAATTCTTTCACATTGTCTTTGGTTTGAGGCAGTATGTGTTGACTGCAGTTTTTGCTTAGGTCTTTTTGGCTTGATGATTTTTGACTGCATATTGGGGAAGGCCAGTGGACAATCTGTAGGCTGGATTTGGATGGCATCTCAATGGCTCCATGGCTCACAGCACTTTCCTCACCTGCAGCTAGATGGGAGGCCACAGGACTGGAGGACCTTGGCAAATGCTGCTTCTTGTTCTTGGGCTGTGGCTATGCCCTAGCAAAGCCAGGCTGCTGCTGTTACCCTTGCTCAGGAGACGCTAGGCAAAAGGTTGGCTGGTTTGGATTCAGAGGGGCTGGGGTGTTGGATCCATGGAGGAGTTGTACTGGGCTTCTTTCTATCACAAGGAGTAGCTGTGGACAGTCAGGGGTCCAGAGCTTTGAAGACCTGTTTTACCGGGGCTTCATTGCAGAGGCCTGTTTTGAAGCTGGTGTAGGAAGAGAGGAGGAGGGGGAGAAAAGAGGGACATTGATCTGTGGCAGTACTGCTCTGCTGTGCTGGTGGTGTCCTGAGACAGAAATGACGGATGAGGGATGCTGTGTTACACTGAAGGGCAAGGAGCTGGGGCAAAGCTGTGCCAAGCTGGGTGTAGAAGGTGGTGACAGCATTTCAGCAAGTAGTGTGTGGATGTCTGCCCTTGGTTACTGAAGGGAGACGAGGGCTTGTCTCAGGAGTAGGGTGTTGGCTGTTCATCTTCGCTCCAGTGATCATTACGAATTAAAGTGAGAAGGCTTTGCCTGCACTGTTGAAACCTTCTGCGGTGCTGGGCAGTGTAATGTAGAGAGGCCAGTTGGGTCTGAAGATGCTAGTGCAGGTACAGCCAGCTGATGCTTACCTAGCATATTCTGACTAGTTGCAATTGGATGTATCAGGGTTTTGTTTGTTTGTTTGTTTTCCTGGTGTATCCTGCGACATCACCATGTTAACTAGATTATTCCCTGAGTTGGGGGTGGTTTACTGCATGGTTGACAGTAGTATGCCAATCTAGACAAGTTTGCCGTATGGAAGTAAATAATTTGTTTGTTGATATCCTGTTTCTATTTTAGGTAAAATTAGCATAACTTAAATTACGGAAAAGAGTAAATTCCTACTCTTACCTTCAGTTTTGTTCTCTGCTTATTTAATTGTAGGTAAGGAACCTGTACCTTAACCTTCAGGTTTTAAGTGCTGTGGTCTGTGAGTGTCTTTTCGCCATAGATGACAAGTGAAGACTGTAATCCTTGTGCTCTTCAAGAGATGGGCTAGTCAAAGAAAAAAGTGTACATTTGGTTCTATTGCTCTGTCCTTGGGTAGAAGAAGAAAAGGATTCCAGAGCAGCATGACTGTGTATATCTCCTGGAAGAGGATAAACTGTCTTTTCAGTCAATCTGCTTCCACTGAGATTGGAGCGATAATGCGGGGATGTTTTTGTCTTCTGAATCGTGTGGTATTGTGCATCTCTCTGACATCATGTGGAAAGGTCCACTTCCTATGGAAGCAGTGTGTCTGACAGAGTACCTCAGCAGATGTCATCTAGATATGATGGTTTCAGTCCCATAAATATCCCAGAAATATCTGTTTAGTCCCATTTTTCAGTTGGTGTTTGATTAGGGTTTCTCATATTTTTTTCTCCTGCCCTATGCTATTGAAAGCAGTAGGCAGAGATGAATCACCAGAAGAATTGGGAGCCCATTTAGTTGGAAGTGTGACAAGCTGAAAGAGCTGTTATTCTGCATGAATATTTTACACAACATTGTACAAATCATATGATTGTTTCCTACTCATTTTAAAATATTTACTTCCACAAATAATGTTAAACAATATGACAACAATATAGTGTGTGAATAGTAACAATATACTAATAAAAAATCATAACATCTTTCTTATGTCTTTAAAGAAGAAAGCTTTGCAGTTGTCCCCAGTTTAGTAGGAGTTGTCCCCTCTTTAGTGGGAGCTTCAAATATTAGTTACAGAGTATTTTCAAGTGGAGATGCCTATTTGAGGACCTCATTGCTAAATCAAAGTTGTCCCTTACAAAACCCTTTAATTTGGCTGTTGATAAAGCAAAAACATTGACATCACTTGTAAGTGCTTGTTGCAATGTCAGGTCAGTTTATGTCTTGCCACATTTACTTCTCTACCCCAGTGTGTGAATGGTCTGCTTTATGAATATAGTATCATTCCAACAGATGAAATAATTGGGACTTTTGTCAGATGCTTCTTCCATATTTATTGCACTGCATCATGATGTAGCCTTGCTCAGATCCCTCCAAATTCATCTCAGAATTCAAAAATAAGTATTATTTCATTGGCTATGTTCTTATCCAATTTCATACAAGTCATAAGGGAATGAGATTGCATCAGACCTGTTTTCTGGAAAGGACGAGGCCCTTCGGGTTATCTCCTAAGTATGTATCCTCTTTTTGAGAAAATAAAGGATTGTGCAATTCGAGATCCTGGCATTCTCAAAGCAAATCTCTACATTTAAGAGTCTGATACCTGGCAGTGTCAGAGCACATATAACAGGGCCCCTGCAACTTCGATGCTTTCCCTTAAAAATATCCTTGTTGCTAATCATAGAATCATTAAGGTTG
>NW_009231168.1:42888-55460 GCF_000690835.1 Fulmarus glacialis | reverse complement strand
GGTGTGTTGGACTGTCTTGCCAGGTGTTCATCTTGTTGTGTTGTTATGAAAATCAGTTTAGCTGACTAATTCTGTCATCAGACTTAGTATTTCGTTCTAATTATTCTAGTTGGGTGCCTGTTTTTAGCCTCCTCCCCTGCCTTCCATTCCCCCCGCCCGCGAAAATAAGCTTATGTTATTCTGCAAGTTGACTCCTAATTAAGTCCATTTTCTTTCTCCCACTTCCTGTCAACCTCCAACTGTAACCAAATGCTAATAAGAAATGCATATTTCAAGTGCGGTGAGTTTCTGTTTGTTTTAGATGAAGTATTGGTTGGGCAGTGAAGAGAAAGGGAATTACTGAAGGCAATGAAGGGAGCGGTTTTGAGCTGGCAGTTCCTTTCTTGCTTGTCAGTCAGTATATCCGAACCAGCTCTATTTCTGTTGCCCATCACCTGGTCTAATGGGTGTGCAGTAATGAAGGAAGAAGTTCAGGATGTGGGACAGAAACCTGTAGGAAACCAAGAGTTATTAACTTGAAAAATCATGGAACAACTTGCTTTTTAAAAACGAAGTTTTCCTGGAAGTGAATTTTGACCCTGTTGGATGTTTTTAAGTACAGTGTTTACTAAGAGGACTGTGTTGCTAGTTCTGACACCATGATTGAACATTAATATCTATTTCTGAAGCTGAGGCATCTCTGGAGTCCAGGCACTACGTCTAACACCATCTGACAGTGTTGTGTAACTGTAAACAGCGCAACCGTGGTTTATAATGCCAAATAGTTTTGTGTAGATATCATAAATGAATTGTGGTGTAGTTGCTAAACTTGCTACTCCTATTAAAACAAAAAATAACTTCTTCTAGGAATAATAGGAAATTATTCTTTCTCACTCTGAAGCTGCAGCATTAGCTGCATTTAAGCATTTAAGCATATATCCTTCTAAACCTTTCATGTTAAAATGAGTTTAAGAATAATTTGAAGTGTAAGGATACGTGCAGTGTAGTTCTATAGGAAAAAATACGCTTGTTTGTATTTCAGACAATTTAGCTATCACTCTCTAATACTTTTTGTCTATTTGGTGAGGGTAGCAGTAAGGTCTACCTACCTCACTCATAACATGCCAACGAGCTATAAATATGAAACTGTCTTGCAGCTGCCTTTCCTTGTATTTATCTCCACGTATGCAATTAGCTGGCTTAACTCCTGAGGGGAGATAAGAATTCCTGAAACTTGTCCTGCACAAGAACTGCACAAGTTAATGTTGATGTGATAATTCAGACTAGTAGTTTCTTCAACAAGAAGTGTGTTAAATGTAAAGTAGTTGACTTTGAACTTTAGCAGAGAGGCACTGTAATGTCTAGTTCATATGGGGTTAGTTGAGCCTTTGTTTTACAGTTGGTTAAAGAGTAATTCATACTGGAAAAGTGTACCATGTAAACAAGAAGTCTGTTGTAACTGATCCTCTGTAAATATATGTTTCATGAATAACGTGATTCAGTGTCCCCTGTATAATATTTTGCTTATGAGTAACTTGACACAAGCAATTGGTTGAATGCTTCGTTTCTAGAATCTGTAAGTTTCCAGTGAACCAAGGAGCTTCTTGTGAGTGGTTAATGAAAGTATTGTTACTTTTTTAAAATAAAAAACTAAAAAATAGTTTGGCATGCCAAAATACAAGGCAAGTATGGTTCCACTATTTAAATTATGATGTGTACTGAAAGTCTAAAATGTGTTCTTAATTTTTAAGGTGCCTCCTGATTTGAATCTGGAAGTGATGTGCTGTAAAGATGAATAGTTCGCTCTTTGCTATTTTTTTAGGATTAGAAAACCATTGGCTATTTATAAACTCCCTCTGCATCTTTTTTTACCTTCCTTTGGATAGAGAAGAAGATGATGGGTCCTGCATGTGGTTTTAATGCTCACCTTGTTTTTTACGTAGTTCTGCATTGGAGAGATTATGAATTTGCCTAAGGGTGCACTGTTACGTAGCACTGTTGCTGACTTTCTTCGTTATAATAATTTGCTGCCGACAAAAGGCTTTCCTACAGGAGTATATGCAGTCAGATTGTCCTTTCTTCAGCTTTGTTTTTTTAAGCTGTGGTGCAGTAGTTTCATTCGAGTTAACATAAGGTTGGAAATCTTTTTCTGTGTCTACAAATTCATTAAAAATGAGTGCCTGGGAAGAGATACTAGGACCTTGTGTCCTGACTGAGGAGACATCGCCGTGCGTGCTCATTTTTTTTGCTGGCAAAATACGCAATGGTGAAAGATTAAAAACTTTTAACTGCAGGAAAAGCTTTACTGAGAACTTCTTCCTCTGTAGACCTCAGCAAATTCTGTGGGAGAAAGCGTTTGGTGATGGAGAAAATACTAATCGCGTATGATTCTAGAAGACATCATCAATCCACAGAGGGAGGGATGTCTCTGAAGTTCTAAGTCTGGAAAATACGCATTCTAAGTTTTTCAGGGACACTTTGCATACTATTGTAGAAAGCACGTGCTTCCAAGCTTTAATTCCTCTCCCACTCAAGACTTCTCTTTTGAAGTTGCCAAAGTACAGGAGTGTGTATTTCTGCATATGAATTCTAAAAAGTTTGCAGTGTGAAATATGCCCTGTTCATCATATGATTTCTTGTCTATAAAGTAAATGCCTTGCAATAATTCTCATTTATAGCTGAAGTATCACAAGAGAAGGTAGTGCCTTGTGCTTAATATTGACCGTTTCTCATCCTTTTCTCAGATTCTATGAAAGTGGAGATGCTGGAAAAAAATACTTCTTCTAAAAGTGAGAACAAAACACTAAACAGATCTCAAAATTTGACAGACAGCTTGCAGAGTATAACCCCAGCAAAAAAAGAGGCAAGCCCAACAAAAAAAGAGGTGTTCCCAACAACAGCTAAAATCAATTCGGTGACCGCAATAAAACCATCTACAGCAAAAGGTGATTCTCCACCCAATGTTCTCTCTCGTGCGGTGACTGCTAGTCCTGTATCTCAAATGGATGTTGATGCTTCTGAAGATACTAAAATTGAGGAAGAAGATCTTCTAACAGATTTGAAAGACACACTAAATAGTTCACCACCCATCATAAAAGAAACTATGGAGTCAGATGGAGGAGATGACTATGGCCCTTATGAAATGACATCGAATTCCAGATACAACCCAAACCTTCTAGAGATGCCGGAAGATGATGACTCTGACACCATCAGTAATTACAATGAGGAGATCAAGACCCTTGATGAGAAGATAAAAGATGTTTCTGTCACAGGGTTTGAAGAAGATAGCCATTTCTTTTTTCATCTGGTTGTAGTTGCCTTCTTAGTAGCTGTTGTTTATGTCACCTATCACAATAAGAGGAAGGTAGGTTTGCTGCGAAAGGTTGAGAGAAACAGCTTTAGTATTTAAAATGAATGCATTGCCTTGTACAGTTTTTTAATAAGAGGAACTTAGCTTTTTGGAGGATGAAACCTTTGACCACTTAGTCTTGTTGTGATACAATATGCAGATAATTACTGCCATTTTTATTTGCACAATGAAAATGAATTTGAGTCAAACATTTTAGATTAGAAAATCAATTAATTGATGACATCAGTAATCCATCAGTTCAGTAATGGACACTGGCAGTGTACAACATGAGTTCTATAAATGAGATCTGAGCCAAATCGAGTGAAGATGATTGATTAACTGCTTTTGTTTCTGCACAGGATTATAAACAGCAAATTAAGGAAGGTTTTATCCCAAATAGCTTGGGAATGTTCTTGTTATAACTATGATAATCCTTGTAATAAGTATTCAGTTTAAGGTGGTCTTTATATCATAGATCTTCTGAGGACTTAACTACAAAGTTTTAGGAAATGTTCAACACTCTTCCAGATTTAGAGAAGCCCAAAGTTAGTGTTTTCAGGTAACTATTTCTTCAAACTAATTCTCTGTATCTCAAAACTGGCCTGACTAGTGTTACTTCAAAATATATTGCTAGCGTAGAAAATTAACTCTAGCCCCGCCAGACCCAGTACAGATGCCTGCATGAATCTGCAATTAAATCATAGGTTAGTTTTTAGATATGAGGAAAATTTAGTGTTTATCCTTGTAGAGAACACTGATTTGGTCAAGGATTTGGGGGACTCTGAAAAGACACAGCTAAAAAAACCCAAAAACTTCTGATTTATAGTGCAATGACATATCTGGAATGTGCATTGCTAAGTCTTTATGGGGAAAAATGTTGAAGACTGTGTTACATTTGAAAATTTAACTTTGAGGGAAGTGATAAAAAATTGCCTTGTCTTTGCTACATAAGTGAGATGATGCCTGTAGTATCATTTGGGTAATTGTAAAGCTATCTGTTGATACTACTTTTTAGCACTTAGAAATAATTTTGAGAACAGAAAATACATGGATAAGTACATGGATAATGGCATGTGGTTCTGTGAGGCAACTTAGGTTCTCCTTTTTCTTTCCCTGTGCCCACTTACACCGTCCCATTTCCCCTTTTGCCAGTATAGTTGTCCTGTCTAGTAAAGTGGATTCTTAGATGATGTTGGTAAGAAACAAGGCTAAATAGGGTGAAGATAATAGACACTTAAAAATCTGATCACTTGAGTGCTTTTATTTATCATATAGCCTCTTTAACTGCTCTGCTGATATTGCTGAAGGAGGCACTGAGCTGTAATGCAGAAACAGTTTATCAAATTACACCATTGCTGCTTCTGTTGCCTTTGTTTCAGCACCAGTAATACAATTACTTTTAACAAGGGTGAAATGCCAAAATAGGTAAGATGAATAAACTAACAAATGTCACCATCTGGGGATAGTTTAATAGCCTGTATAGGCAGTACTTCTGAAGCTACACACATCTTTACTGAAAGAGTTACGGGTTGAATGCCGTGTTTTTGCCAAGCTGCAGCTGAGGTTCCCAGTAAGTGACTTGATGGCAAGGACAGTATGGAAATGGCTGACTACTAGTGCTGTGTTTTATGGAAACACTAATGCCATTGCCAGGTTCAAGGGGTAGAATTGTGATATCAATAGAACTGTTCATCAAATGCAAAATGCTTCTCCATACCATTGTGTAAGTTGGCTGCTTTTTCTTTCAGATCTTCTTATTGGTCCAGAGCCGAAGATGGAGGGATGGTCTGTGCTCTAGGACAGTAGAATATCATCGTTTAGATCAAAATGTTAACGAAGCAATGCCTTCCCTGAAAATAACTAATGACTATGTATTTTGAAAGCACTGTGATTTGAGTTTGCTGAACTTATCGCTCTTTGCCTGCCTAGTCATGTAATGATATTCAGGTATTCTAAATACGCTGCTTGTACTGAAATGAGATGTACTCTCTTTGACCTGGATGTTTTTGAGATTAAATCTCATGCAAGATCAAGGGCATGATACATCTATTTGCTACTTTGGTCAGGTTTTATATCAACTATAAAGATATACAGAGTTTAATAATTAGTGCTCTTTCCATTCATTAAGCATCATCCCTTCTGTCTGGAGCAGTTTTAACAGTGGTAATACAAAAAATAAGCATAAAATATTTTAGGTCTAATAAATTAATGACTTTGGCATCACTAAATCCAGTTAATGATCTCTTTGCTAATCACTTATATGGCTCATAAATCCCACTATATTGCAAACTTAAAATATAATTACTTTTTTCTATGCTTAAATCCTGATGCTGCAGATCTTTCATCTTGTTTTTTTTTTTGGTTCTGTTTTCTTGTTGCATAACTTGATCCTATTTTAGGCAGAATAGCTGGCATGGCAATTTCATAATTTCTGTATGTGTTCATGCAGTAAATAATTTAAAAAATAATTATGTAGAAACCATTTTATTTCAGAAGTTACATACCATATATTTCTTTAAAATGTTCAAGATCTTTGTGAAGGTATGCAGCTTCTTGACTGTCCAATTTTTTTCTCTAATGGTATTTATGACTATTTCATTACCTTTGTAATTAATGAATGGAAAATAAGCCTCGTTGAATAATCTTACTAAAATATAGATAGTTGACAGGCTTTCAATACATTGAAGCTTTCTGTTGAATTTTCAGACAGTTGGGAAACAGTTGTGTGGTTTGCTATGTTATAAATGGGAGAGGCCTGAGAATGTAAGAATAATTTATTTTGTTGTTATTCTGACCCAGGTAACAGGCAGATGAAAGTAGTGGTGTGTGGGGCTGCCAGTCTGTGGACAGTGCACTCTAATTTTTGACAAACATTTACGCATTAGTGTAAATCAAGTTACTGATACAGTAGGTTTTTTTTACCTTGTCTTTTGTACTTTCATTATTTATGTTTTCATGAGTTGTAAAATATAAAATCTTAGTTTTCTGTACATTCTGTTTGTGATTTAGTTTTCAGACTGATAAATATGTAAATAACGGTGCGTCAGAACCCCATAATTAATAACTTGGTATTCAAGTAGTTATGTAATATTTTGGAAAAATCAACTTTGCAGCTGTTGGCATGAAGAGTCTGAAGGCATGATACTCTTACGAATGAAGTGCTAGAAGTTCTAAATCCTACTGTTAAATGCATTCTTTTCATAACCACAAGAAGTAAAGCACAAACAAAATATCCCAAAACTTTTCTTGCAGTAATTTTTATCATATTTGGAGTTGTATTACTTAATATTTTGAATAAGGTTTTTAAAATAAATGACAATAATAAGCTTGTGTTTCTTAACTGTTTCACTGCTTTTATACAGTACCATACGATAAAGAGCTTGCATGTGCTTGGGATTGGACAACCAGTTCAAAACCATTTTTTCTGTTACCGATTAAATTCACTGTGTAGGGCATGTACAGAGGTTTTTTTTATGCATCTGTTAAATGGTATATAGGGTAGATAGCAAGGCTTAAATGAAATCTTTTAAACTGTAGGAATTAGTAAGTTCTTTAACAAGTAATTTTTTACCTAAGTTGTATAATCAGTAATTCTCGTGGAAGATACTTGAAACTCTTACCTAAATTTACCCACATTAAAGCGTAGCACTGCTGTGGTCAGGATCCAAAGGGAAAGGTTACTTTGCAAAGCTCCTTTAGGATGTTTAAATGTTGGAATTGGAGAGGAGGAGGCTAATGTTTTCGCACCCGAGAAGTTCAGTAGCTTTCTCCCTAAATAACATTCATAAAGTGTAGTGGGTTTGACATTAGACAATAGTATGTTCACAACTTGCAGAACACTTGCGGTTCCTTTCAGCTTGGTACCACAGGCCTTACACAGAACCCTGAACGAGATACTGAAGTGCTCGACTGCACAGAAGTACGATGATACCCACATTAAAAGTTTCATTTCAAATGCCATTTTCTCTTAAACACATCCAGTGAATTAGGCCATTAAGGCAGATGTTACATTTTCAGCCACTTGACTATTATAGCTAGAATACTGACTATTATAGCTAGAATACTAACTATTATTTTAAAAATGTGGAAAATCAACATAGACCTAAATTAGTAGAAGTAAGGCATATTTTGTTGATTTCTGGAGTTTGTAGATGTGTTACCTTACTCCATCTTGGATGTTCTCCAAAGCTCTTGAAGCATAGTTCGACTGACCAATCTAAATGTTTTTCTTCCAGGCTTTCTGAACGAGTAACAGTGTCTTCTTTAAGACTATATGTTAATATATTGGTGGAAAAATCTTGCGTTTCCTTGCCCTCCCTCCCTCAAATTGTTTGTCCTTGTGAAAAGACTGTCTGTAGCGAGAGAAATTTATTAGCTTTCCAGCTTTTGAGCTGTTCCTTCCAACAAACCCACTCTTTTAAAACCCTATAACTTTTACTGGAGGAGGAATGCACACAGCTAATAGCAAGATTGCTTTTTGTGAGCCTTTTAGGGAAAACTGTCAAAGGCCTAATGTCAACTCAATTACTAAACCTGCTGCTTTGCAGTTTGTTTTGCAGTCATCACATTTTAAAATGCTCTTATTGTCACAGCACCGCTAAACATACTTGTCCCACAGACTTAGTATTTATTAGGTGCACCTAATGGTATTTAGGCCTAATGGACTGCAACTCACTTTGGCTGTACTGCAAATGTTAAATGCTCTTCTGAGATGTCCCTTTAGCTGTCTTCTCTCAAGATGCTCTCGCATGAGGTTACCTTAGAGGAGAAAATCATATCTTCAGCCTTTTGCTCTTGATAGTCCTGTCAGTACTGAAATATTTTGAGTTAGGTAACTGATATTTGAGGTCATGAAATCATGGCGCACACTTGTGTCTTCTCTAGCAGAGCGCAGCTTTGCCTCACTCCAAGCACTTCACTCCAAGCACTTAAGATGAGCAGTTATTCTTTACTTGCTCTAGCTATTGTGAACATCCTCTTTATCTCACAAATAAGAAAAAATTCTTTTAAGTATTTATATAAATATTTTTTTAATAAGCCTCTTTAGTAATGGTACTAAGGGCAGCTTATTTGAATGTTTTTAAATTCACAGGGAATTAATATGAATTTGAAATCTTTGAAGTTCTTTAAACAGTGGGTTTCATTTGGGGAATTGTCTAAATGGATTCACTTCTAGGATGTTAATGTATTTTAAGTACTTGCGTGACTCTTGCTCCATCAGGTTCACAGTGATTGTAGCAACCTGCTCCAAGAGATAGGTTTGGTCATACCGAAGCAGAAGGTTTACGGATGCATCTAAGCAAATTAATTTAGGTGATGATGTTTGTGGAATATTGCTGTTCTTAAAACCTGTCCACTGCTGATCTGCTCCAGCATTCAGCTAATAACGCTAGCATAACATAGAGACTGCAGTACCAATTAACACTGGTTATTTGTGTCCCGAAAAGGTGAGTGCTAAATAATCAACTTGTTACCAAAGGCATCTTGCCATCCAGTCCCTGCAACGTGGCATATACTTGCTCACCTTCACAAGATGATACTGGAAACAAACTTAGAAAATAGTGAACTGTCACCTCTGCCCTGGCTAATGACTGGGCTGATTTGCTTCTCCGGTGCACTTGTGTGTCACTGTCGTCTTGGTACTGTAAAAAAGGGACTGCACCCTTGTACAGATGGAAGACTTGAAATGCGCACAGTGACTTCAACGCTTTTTTCCAAGGATATTTTTTCATGCGCAATAGCCCTTGGATTGTTGCCTGAACGGGGGAAGTGCCTTGCTGAATTGACTTGGGTAGTTGATATGCTGTTTCCTAATAGCACCAATAAAAAGGGAACGGTTTCTCGTGATCCAGTTTTATAAGGGCTCCACCAGCACCGGGAGAGTGAGCATATGTCATCCATTGTGCAATAAAAGAGCCATTTGCTGATGAGGTAATCGGGATTGAACTACTGTTTTTTAATTTCTTTAATTGAATTTGCTTGTGGAAAATTAAGAGTAGGCGATCAAAAATTCATAAAGTGCTGAGATCAAATAGAGGAAAAAGCAAGCAGATTTATGTCGGATCTTACCAACAAGAAATGTCTTGATGAATTTCTTTACTGAAGAAAGGAAACTTTCTCACATTAAGGTGAATTATGACTTCCATCAATATTCTGATAAAAGGAATAAAATATTCCTGAAGAGCTTTCTGATTAAACTTCTCAAAATGAAGGTTGAAGCTCTATTTATGTAGGTTCTCGTTAGTTGTTGAGTTCCATGAAATGAGGAAAGAAATAATGAATAGGATAGTTTAAACAAATGATACATTTCACTTTTACTATCCAGGAAATCAGGTATTTTGAAATATTTATAGTTTAATTTTCATTTATCACCAGTGCATATTACTCAGCTAAGTCAACTGTCCTTGGCTGCTGCTCAGTTGTATACAGGGTGAATAGAGAAAGGTTTATCTGAGCAGGGTGGTTTGAGTTACGGGAAATTAATTTGTGACATGGAGATGAAATATGTGATCTCTCTTAAATAAATTTTAAAGCTACAAAAATAGTAGGAAGCGAAAAGGGATATTTCTGTGGCTCTAACACAGACTACTATGAATATTAGAAGGAGAAGGGGGATGCTCTTACAGCTGTAACTCAGGCTTGGGAAATCTTTGCTTAGTTTCCAAATAGGGAGCAGCACAGCTGCAGGCCAAGGTGGACAAAACATCGGTCAGGGGTTTTCCAAGTCATGGTCAGTTTAGGAAACCTGCGATGAGCCACAGTGGGTGACATTTTATTAGCTTTTATTGTCCGTGAAAAGCTGGCATGCTGCGCAAAGAGAAATCTGGCTGTCAGCTGGTACTCGCTTGGGCCTCAATTTTCTGCCTAAACCTCGAGGCAGCGATGCTGCCCAGGGCTGGGGCGAGCAGGGCGTGATCCAGCAGCCATCCTTGCTCCGAAAGGGACGAGCAGGTCCTCCCAGGCAGAGCTCTCCCGCCTTCTGCCTGAGCTGTGATCAGGAAGGTGAATGTTGCAGGTGGGTGGTGGGATGGTCCTGCGGCCAGTGGGGCTGGGTTACTGGGAGCACCTGATGCTCCGAGAGGAGGCTCTTGCTTCCCCTCGCCACGCCACGCTCCCCTGCTCTGGAAGGTAAGCAGGTTCCTAACCCAGCAGAACAGTTCCTTTCTTTTTTAATCTTGCTTCTTCCTGGGTTGGTTTTCAGTCATTTTGGGGCACTGAGCTGGTTTACCGTGCAGCCAGAGCTGGCTCAAGGCAAGCGATGGGAATGTTTAGGACAGAGATTTGAGATTTCTTTTGGTTTGGGTTGTTTTTTGTGGTGGTGTTCTCGGAGGGAAATCCCTGAGCGGGCTCACCGGGCAGGCTAAGGGGAGTTGCTGCCCCATTGCAGTGATGGTGCGTGCATGGTCCCCAACGTCACAGTACCCAACAGCTGATTATCCTTTATAAAGGTGCAAAAGGTTTTCAACATCTAAAAATTGCCCTTTTGGGCAATTGGCCATACAGCTTCCCGCTCCTGTCCCAAATACGAACCGAAGCTGCATTTTGTGCTCCTATAAGGCTGAGTAGCTTTATGGCAGTGCTAAATCCTCACGTAAGGCTGATAGAGCAGTAATCTTCAAGGCCGTATATCCCAGCCACCACAAAGCAGCAGAACTAATAACATAATTCTTACACCTTCTCTTTTACAATCAAGTGTCCTTTAAGGAGGAGTCCCTATACTGTCTTTTGTTAAAACTTTTCTGATACAGAGCATATGAATGTCCTCACTGTAATAAAAAATGGTTAATATCAGAACTTCTGAGCTTCGCTGTTTACAACATATCTGATTAGAAAGGGAAGAATGACATCTTTTCTGTAATTGGTCCTTAAATCATTATCAAAATCATTTAGCACCCTCCTTAAGGAGGTTAACTTAACACCCTGTTAAGTTATTAACACTGAAAATCACTAATCTTGGCAATTTCCTAACTTTATTAAAATGAAAATACGAAGGTCATGTTACCCTTATTGAGGTGCACTCACTGAGGTTTTATTAAAGATTAAGTGAAACCAGATTTAATCACTTTGTACTATTCTGTAAACAATGTTGAAATGGATGTGATTAAGCTATTTAAGGAAGCTGGTGGGGTTGAGAACTGAAGCTCAGGTTCACAGATGTACCAAGGATGCTGAAATATTTCAAATTCAGATTACATGAATTAGGGGACTCTTGCGTTTTCTTAATCACAAAGCTGGTACTCATTATCAGCTAGCTCTGCAAAGCAGTGGAATTATGTTGTATATTTTTTAGCACCTTACTGCCTTTCATTTTCCAGTGTCACATGGTGACTGATGGAAGTCCTTTTTGTCCCTGTATTTATTTACTGATTGTCAGAGGGGAAAATGGTTATGCTCTCCATATAACTCTGCAAGTGGGGGACAGTGAATAAAACTTTCAGAAGTACCTACATGACATAGTTTCTACATTACAATGAGCTGTGGTGGCTCATTTCAGGATGTACCTTTTAAGGTTAACTCACACTTATTCTTAATGGTTCCGTTAAGTCTCCAAATTAAATTGTAACAGGGTGACTGTTCTTGAGCTGTAGTCACTGGGGCAAGGAACAGCTGATTATCCTTTATAAAGGTGCAAAGGGTTTTCAACATCTAAAAATTGCCCTTTCAGTATTAGCTGACAAATTCTACCAATTAATCTAGAATGGGTTTGAATTTCTAATGCACGCTGACTGTGAATCCCAACAGCTGGAATGCCAGATGTTCAGAAAAGGAGAATTATATTCCGTGTTGTTTGGGGAGGGAAAGAAGGTGGAAGTAAAGGGCGTAATGGCATCATGCAGAAATTAAGCCACAGTCTCCCAAGCAGTGATGTTACATTTTCAGTATCATTTATGGGAAAGATTCTCTGCATTTGAATAGGTGCTCCCTAGAGAAGAAAAACTGTCCTTGATCCTCTCTGAGAACAGAGGGTTTGGGCTGGATCATACCGCAAAACGACAATAAGGCTGTGTGACATACATTATCTTAGCAGCATTGGGGCAGTTTGAGAGGCAACCTTTTTTGGGGCTCTTTGTCATTATGTTCAGCTTAATATAAGGTGTACAACTTTACACAGAGGTGGCTGCGGTGCGCTCATACGTAGCGGTTCGGTGACTCTGGGGGAGGTGGTAGCACCTTATGTACTTCCCTGTGGCTGTGTGGTTTGCGGTAAGGTGATTAGATGGTGGTTAGCTTTGACCAGAAAGCT
>NW_009231168.1:39356-42857 GCF_000690835.1 Fulmarus glacialis | reverse complement strand
CAGGAATGACTGTGAGCTAATGTGTCTGCCTGGGATCTCCTTTCTTATCTGGAACCAAATGAAAATGGTCCTTCCAGAGAGTAGTAAGATGTGAATATTTGAGAGTCCCAATATCACCCTGGCTCTGAGTAAGCAGCGGAAAGCCCTGGAGCAGCTATGTATGCTTTATATACTGCGCGCTCCAACTGTTCATGGCTGAAGCCTGTGGGACAGGCTCTTCTGCACCGTGTCACAGCTGAAAGTACAATCCTTTTGAATATGACATTACAGGAGTCCAGACTTACTCCTTTTGTCAGCCCCATGCCTGATTTCTCACTCTGGAGCTCAATGATGCCCTTGCCTGACCCTCCCTCTTCCCGCTCCCTTAGCAGTCGCGTGCCAGTGCGACAGGTTTAGGGGAGTTTTGCTGACTCAGGAGGTTCCTGCCCATCCAGGTCAGAGGGTCCCAGGGGCCTGAGCCCTGTGTGGGGAGGTGAAGCTGGGAAGCGCGGGCTCACCTTCAGTGACCTGTGGATGCACGTTAACAGACTGAGCCGCAGAAACAAGGCTGGTCTTTCCACATCAGCCTTGGTCTGCATGGGACTGATTTCCAGAAGGAGCTTATTTTTGAAAAAAACAGCCAGGACAAAGAACTGGGCTGTTTCTTTATCTCCCCATCCCAGAAAAGCCCTACACTCGTCCCTTCTCATTTCAGCGTGAATATTATGGGTATCACAGTACAAATGAGATGCGTTCTGCTGCTGGGCGGGCGGTGGCTGTGAGAACAAGAGGGTCCTGCTGTCATCCACGGCACTTGCCCGGAGCACTGCCTGCTCCCTGCTCAGGAGTCCACTGGTGGGTGAGCAGGTCAAGCATTACATGAAAGTTGTATTACAGAAAGAATTCAATGGTGAGGCAGAGGAAGGTATTTTAACTGGCAATCAAGCTTACCTCGCTGGTGCTGTGGACTTGTCATTGCTGAGGACAATTTTTCTCAAGTCATACCCAGAAGAAAAATAATCATCAGTTTAGATATTAAAATGATTTCTTTTCCCCTGCTTTTCCTGATGCTGCCCCGCTTTCGGAGAAGCAGCCAGCAGGGGGGAGTGTGACTGCACCATGCGACGCAGCCTTCCAGCCAGCAAAAAGCTGGAGAAGTGCAAAATAAGTTCAGAAATGAGCTTTGGGATCCCTTCAGACAAAAGCTGACACGGTGAGGCAGACGGCGTGATCCCGTAAAGCACATGCCTTTGCTTTCAGCTGCTTGCTTGGGGAACGAGGGGGGATAGGGCTGTCCTGCATCGTGAACTGAGTGTCTGGTCCAGCGGGCTCTGGTTGCATCTGCGGGTGCTGGATCTGCCCCGATGCGGTGGTGGGATGAGGCTAGTGCTGGTATTAAGGACAAGGTGAATTGGGGTGCTGGCCCGTAGCGGGTCCTTCACGGTTCCTGCACCAAGGTGACAGAGATGCTGAGGGGTGTTTACCTATTCATTTTAATTTAATTAAAAAAATCCTCAAGAAATGGAGTTTTTTCCTTTGAGTATGTTCTTCTTACAGTGCATTCCCAGACCTGTATTTTTTTTTTTTCACCTGAAAAATGTGGGTCTCTAACATCATGAGCTCTTACATGTTAATCCATCTGAGCTGTAATAATATGTTCATATGAATAAAAATAATCTCTACTCTTGTGGGGCTTAGCAAAATAACCTCCAACTTCGAAATCACAGAGATCTCTAACCCTGGGGAAAATAAATCTATTTCCTCAACCCAACATACATTTCTATTATTGTGCACGAGGAAAATGTTGCAAAACAAAGACACCAATCTCCCTAAATGTTACTGCGTGGTAACAGAAATATATAAAAAGAAAAAATGTTGCTAATTTTGGGATTATAATATGATGAATTTTACCTGACAGCATCTAACCTTTTCCAGAGCAATATACAAATGATTGCTACGTGCTTGAGTAAATACAGATTTAGAAATACTTCGCCAGAACACTAGTGAATATATTAATTACATGCATGCTGCTAATACCCATTTCCTTGTTGAACTTGGTGTCTGAAAAGTGATTATTTTATATCTGTAAATAGTTTGCTTGCCTAATTACTTGCTTAGCCATTTCTCCTTCCAGTTACACACATGTGCAGTCATTGTATGGGAATTGCTAATGCCTGTGGAGCTGCAATGTTGGGCAAGAACGTGTCTTAGAAGAGGTGGGAGAGACTCAGAACAGAGAAGAAACATTTCCCCATTTGGGAGAGACATAAAAATTCCCCAGCTAGCAGCTGCTTGGTTTCAGGTGATGTCCAGTTAAGTCCTCCTTCCTTCCCCAGTGCTAAAGGAAATGCAGTGCCAGTGCAAAAATGACCCCAGACCAGTGAGCATCACTGTGGGATTGTACATCTTCTGCAGTATCCATGTGTCATGCCTTCTTCTTCAAGTCTCGGCATCCTCCATATGGGTCCTCCAATGGCTATTGAGCCATCAAAGGCCATATGAACCCTTCTGAGGGCGGTAGAAGATGCGCAGATGCTTTATTCAGTGTATAACAGCTGAGAGCAGAAGAGGGTCTCCCATCCCTTGTCCTCAGAAACCAGGCTCCCCAGTCCCAGAGCGACTAAAGCCAACCCCATACTGGCGATTCATTTTCATGTTTACAGCAGCAACTAACTTCCCTTAAAAGCGATTGTAACTCCCAACAGGGAGTGCTCAGAGCAGAGCTCTGTTAATGTTCAAAGGACTCTGAGGTACCCCTGAAGCACGTCAGTCCTTGATACTATTCCTCTTTACGCTTCATGCAAAAAATAAAATTGAATATAAAACTTAAAACACCCACTAAATTGCTGCAGTCATTAACACGCCTCTTTTCCCAAGATGAAGGTGATTGATTTCCTAACAAAGGTTGACCAGAACCATTAAAAGAAAAGGAAAACGACCATCATGGCACCCACCATGCCTCCCGGTTGACTTCCTGCTTTCTTTCTCTGTAACAAGCCAGTCCTAGAACACAGAGCAGGATCCAGAGGTGGAAATAGCAGCAGCAGAGATGGTTTCTAATCAAAAATATGCCGGTGAGACTTTGGGACAGTTTGGAGATGACACAGTATTTAAGAAGTGGTGGTTCAGCAAGAGCACCAGAGTGATGTTGGATGGTGACTCATGATTATTCTACTGCTTGCTTCAATATTTGCATCTGCTCTGCATAAGCTGAATATCTTGGAAGTTTTTGACTGAACTGAATTAATTGAATTCATTTATATTATTCATTTAATAAAAGCACTGTAGCTCCTTTAGGCTTCTCTGGTTTCCATCCAGTGATGGATGCAGGAGTGACACGGTGCTTCTTCCTCATGGTGAGGTTGATAATGTTTTAGGTAGTCCTGTGAGGAGCAGGGAATTGGACTCGTTGATCCTTATGGGTCCCTTCCAACTTGAGATATTCTATGATTCTAAGGTCATATAAAGCTTCTTAGGACCTGATAGTAATAGTAATGAGTAAGGGCCTTACCAAAGCTTCCT
>NW_009231168.1:23760-39344 GCF_000690835.1 Fulmarus glacialis | reverse complement strand
TCTTAAAAAAGCTTCCGGCTGTTTTAGCCGTGGTGCTAACAACTAACCCAAGACAGGCTACGTTCAAAAAGCAGGACAAGAGTGTGAGTGACAATTGCAGGAAGGGTTTGGTGCCATGAACGCAGCAAGATTGAATGAGTCTATATATTTCTGTCCAGTTTCTTGTTGTACTGAGTGTGGTCTTAATTCCCTCCGTACACAGAATTGCAAACAGATGCTTGGGTAATTGCGGGCTGAGGCTTTAGAGATGATGGTCCAGGCTCTGATGCTGTTACTCAGGCTGGATTATACCTTACTTCATAAGCAATCTCACCAGCTTCGATACAATAAACCAAACAATATTGAATGGGTCAAAAAAAAAAAGCCTAAATTAAACTGAGCATTGTGTGCAGCACTGTAAATGAAACTTGTTCCTGTTGAAATGCCACTGACAGCTTGTGCTGGAGGTGCAGGATGGACAAAGTGGGCTTTTAATAGGCTTTGCTTCTTTTTGCCAGATGGTCTCATTCTTGTTTGGGTTTACAGCGCTCTTTCCCCCTCTCTCTGAATCGCTTCTGGGACTAACGTCAGCAGTTTCTGCAGGAGGCTCCACTGAGGGCGAGGAGCAAGGGCGAAACATTCTGTCTGTGTGAGAAAACAAAAGAAAATACAGAAAATCAGTTTGGCTGCTTGGCCCTGGTTTGAGAGCAGGGAGAACGTGGTTCCCTCCCCTCGCTCCAGGGCTCGTGGCTGCAGCTTTGCTGACGCCTCGCCAAGGGGAGGGACGCCCCGTTGGGGGTACGGGTGGGAGCTGCTGTGGTGTGACTGTGAAAGGAGGGGAAAGCTGCCACTTCTTCCCTACAAGTAAACAGTCCTTTCTCTTCAATTCATGGCGCTTGCTGCAAAGTGTGGCTCAGGGAAGGGGTTGGCTGCGTTCCCCTTCAAAGTAGGGAAGCCTTCTGGGGAAGGTGGAGCCACGTCAGTGTTCAGGGCAGGAGATGGGCAGGTAGCTCTTGCATAAGCACTCAACAAGCAACTGGGGTTGAGAGTGCTTACGCTATACCGGCAAACCTCCCCGGAGTGACATCACCCTCCTAAGCCCAGTTCTATTCTCCCCCAGCCCCAGGATTACACAGCTCGACCAGCTTGATCATGCTGAGCCTTAGTTTGCTGCTAGGAACCCAACAGCGATGAAGGCATTCAAATAGAGTAGCTGGTTTTTCTATTTCAGGACAAGATTATCTTGAAATATTTACTATAGAGGTGTTGATGGAACCAGCATGTTCATGTCAAAATGTTGGTTTTCAAATAACCCTTCGCTCTTGAGATACTTAAAAGCTTTTCCAAACATATTCTCCTATCTCTGGGGGTATAATCTGCTTGTTTCATTCCTGGTCTGCTAAAGACTGTCTTTTTGCTTTTGGGTGAGAATGTCTGAATGTCACAATTTCTTCCGTTTGGTGAGTGGCACATTTACAGATTTTTATACAAGCATTTACCATTTGTTGTGGAAATCACTGGTCAGACAGAGGTCTTCACTACAAAAATGATATATGGAATGTATCACCTATTACGGTCAAACCTCTTAAAAAAAAAAAAAAAGACAAACCCAATCCCTCAAATATTTTCCTCTGTTGAAGATACATAAAAGCCCATTGCTTCTAGCAGAGTTTTGACCCCAAAAGAAAAGTGCAAGAGCCAACAGTTTTCAAAGTTGTGGTTGCTATAAATACTCAGACACTACACTTGCATGTGGAAGTACACAGGTGTCATACAGCAAAATGAGAACCTTTACCTCACTGATTTTATAATCCCAAAGAGATTTTTGAGCCTTAAATGCTGCAAAGTAACCCAAAGAGCACGGAACATAGCACTTGGCTTTAGGCAATCACGGCTAAAGCGTGTCTCAATTGCAGTCTACCAGCAGAGCCTCTTCCTCCTCTTCTGCAGCGCCTGCAGCTCAGGGCATGATTCAGACCCCGGGTGCTGAGTATAACTGCCACAAACCTCAGAATTGCAGGAACATGTGGCATTTGAAAGTAGCAAAAATATATAGTTGAATCCCTTCCTCTCCAGTTACAGTTTCCATTATTTTACCACATTTTAGGGCTTACACGTGAACTTTTGTCTCTCCCTTTTTTAAGCAGATTAACACTTTATAAATAAAGATAAGAGAATTACGAAAACTCTGGAGAAAGATGGTATTTGTGGTGATAAATTATGCAGTAGCCCTGCCAGTGATGTGTGTGTTCATTAACAGCAAGATGTGACACGGATTTTATTTGCTGTCAAACCGAAAGACAAGCCTTTCCTTCTCCGTGCAACCGATCCGCGCATCCTCGTTAAGCAGGATCCGTCGTTAAGGGATCTTAACCCTGCACGTAACGGTGCCTGGTCCCGGTCCAGGGTGGGTCCGAGGGCTGGGACCACAGCTGGATTCTGGCAGCGCTGCTGCCTTCAAGGGGTTAGTTCTGACTTCTGTGCCTAATGACGGCCGTCTGGGCTTGGGTGTGCTGTCACGTACCTACATCTACTTGCAATAACGCAGCAAATAAAACTGCGAGATGCCTACAATCTGTTTGTAATCTTCTCCAGAATATCACCACATGCATCCTGTGACTAGAAGATGTAAATACTTCCTTCTGTGCAGAGCGGCTGAAACTTTCCCGAGGCTCAATTGCCAAGTTGCCAAGTTTAGTTTTGCAAATGTTGTAAAGCTTTTTTTCCCCCCCCACCCAAGAACACAGCTTTTGCCTTTTTTTTTTTTTTTTTTCCTTTGGCTTGCTTCTTTTTCCAGTGAGCCTGCTGTTCAAAGCTCACCTCAAGGATTTACAGAGCCCTGGGAGACCCTGGGTTATGGCTGACCCAGAGGCCCTAGAGCAGGTGAGATGCTTTGCAGCAAAATTGTGCATACACCTGACTTATTCTCTGTTACAGAGGGGGAGAGAGACTGTTAAATTAGGTATGTGTTTTCCAGTCCACACAGGTGTCTTCTCTGGCTGTAACACTATCTGAATATGAGGTAGGGAACGGGTATGAGCTATGAATACATTTATTACTGAACAATAGCAATGGGATATGTAGAATGTGCATGCAATAAAAACATGGACACCTTCCAACTGCTGTTGGCAAAACGCTTGATTTGGTTGAGATTTATCATAACAAATCATCTCTGCTGGAGGTGGGCTTTCAAATACCTTTGCTGCTGTACAGGCTGTCTCTTGAAGAGCAGCAGTCACAGCAGTGGGGCTGAACTGGTGACAAACTCCAGAAGAGCTCATCCTCTGTACCACTTGCAAAGTGGCAATGTGCCTTTCCTTTGCAGATCTATAATTTCCTGCAAATAATTTTGTTACAGTGCTGTTCAAAGGCCTAAACCCAGCTCAGAGCTGTGATGCACTGAGCATGATTTCACACCATAAAAAAAAAAAAAAAGTTAAGCTACAACACAGTGCATCTATGTGATGCATCTCACGAGTGCTACGAGGCTATCTAGTCTGTGCAAAATATTGCAGCACTTTGCTCTCCCTGCCTTTGACTATGATCTTCGCATGGCAATTTGTATTTTGGGGTGGTTGCTGCATCTGATTTATACCCAGGCACCGTAATCTTAAAAGATTAACACTTCCGTGGCAGCATCAATTACAAGGAATAGCACATTCCTTGTCTAGAAGATCATCCTTGCTGTAACTAATTAACACAGCATGCTTAATTACTTTGTGCAATTGAGGGTGGAGTTCCATTTACTTCCAGTTAGATGGGGGGAGCCTGGCAAGCCCCCTCTGTACAGAGGGAGGGCGGCTCCGCTGCTCGGCAGAGTCACCCCGCGGCTGCGCCGGGCCTTTTGGTGATGGCAGAACAGCTGTAGGGAGTCTGGCACCTACAATTATTTCCTTTAAAAACTCTCCGATGGCTGAGCATTCAGAATATCTAATTAGCTGAAAGCTGTGATATCTGTCAATCACGTGTTGCCTCAAGTTTCAGGTTTAAAGGGCAGAGTTATTCCTGAAGACTTATCATTAAAGGAAATTACTAGTAGAGTTGGCTCAGATCTCACTAAGAAACAAGATTATAGATGGGTAACGTTACCATGGAAAGCCAAACACTTTAATCATACCCCAGCATGTAGTAATAGAGTTTCGAAAGCCACGCTACCAGAAAACTTAACAAAACCCAGGTGTTAGATAGATATTTGTGAATATTAGCAAGCACTCAAGGGAACTTTTAAATGGTTGAATTTGTCATGGGGTTTTGCAGCTCCAGCAGCAAGTCCTCACGTCTGTCTTGCATGTGTTTGACATGTACGTAAATGGCTGCACAGCTTCACAGGGCAATGAAAAATTAAATCCTAGGGGTAAAAAAAATCCCAAACGATCAGATTTCCAAAAACTAGGAAGTTCAGGAACACCTTGCCCCACAGAGGCTGCTGCGTTGTCTCCTGGTTCCAGTTCACAGCTGCAGCGTATTTTACTGGTTTGGTGCTCTTCCCTGAAGAACAGGACTCAAGTGTGTGCTCACGCTAATCTAAATCTGGGCTGGACGATGGAAAACCATGAGCCCATTGTCTCCAGAAACCTCTTTTGAACAACTATAAAGTGATAGGGTTCACCCGGGGAGCCAGGGTGCACGAATGACATCTTCAAATGTCTTTCTCCTGTATGAATGACATCTCAGCACCACTTTCCCATGTGAAATCATGGGTTTTGTGCTCACGATGTGCTAGAGATTTCATGGAGTCTGTTAGGAATAGTGCTCTGAAAATATTATACAGGGAAGGAACCTGACTATTGAGGCAGTTTTACCTGTTCTGCAGTCTCTGGGGATTTAGGTTGGACACCTTTTCTGGCATCTGAAAGGAGGATTCACATCAAGGAGGACAGAGAGTAAATTACAGCATCTTCCTCCTTGGTGACACAGTCCATGGGTCCCTTAATATAGTCTCCATAAAAGATTTCTGCTGGGGGCTCCCCAAGAGTTGTGCAGGCCCAACGTTTTCTGACCTCTCTTGGCCCTGGTTAGTCAAGTACGGGGCAGGTTGGTCTTGCTTGCTTCCCAAAGCTGGGCCTCTTTGGAAGGGCAGCAAGAAACTGCCATGGCAGGTCCCTGCTCCACAGTGGTGATTCTCAACTGAAGAGCTGCAGCATGTGGATCTAGGTAGAAAGTGGTTGGATTTACTGAATGAATCTGTCTTATCCCATAATTGCTGGAAAATAGATGTAATTTGCCAACAATGACTTGTACCAGGAGAATTGTTGCTCCTTCTTTATCCAGAGAGAAAGCGAAGGAGAAGGATTAGTCACTCGCTCATGGCCAGGGATTAGGAGATGTTGGTGCCAATGTTCAGGCATGGACAGGTCAGGAGTTTTGACCATGCTTTGGGGCAAGAAGCCACCCCAGTGAGGTAGCAGCCAAGAGGATGGGCTAGAAATCTGTGCCTTGTTCTAGTGGAAAAATATCCAATATCCACAACCTGAATAGACACAAAACCATGACAATCCACAGTCCCCGATCTATTCAGAACAAAATAATGTCAAGTGCTCAAACTTCTGATGTAGCCAGGGTAAGCTGGCTTTTACTGTCCCCCGTAACTCAAGGCTGAGCGAAGAAGAAATCCCATCATTTGGAATTTCCTCATGTTGTGGCGAGACAATGAGAATGACTCACTTGGACATTTTATTATAGCCACTGGGAACCAAATGTAAATTATATACTTAAAAAACGAAGCTGATAAAAAGCAGGGAGATTTAAATAGGAAAGTGGCACATGGCAATCAGATTTAAAACCAGCTGGAGGTTATGTAGTGGCAATGAGATTAGGAAAGCCAAAGAGAAAGCCCTGGGACATATTAGAGCTGAATTTTTGTGGGTACATAGCTGAAAAATAATGATGATGATGATGATGATAGTAATAAATAATAATAATAATGATGATGATGATGATGATAATTCTATTCTGCCTGTTGCCACACTCTTCCCCTGATCTCATAATGTTAATAAGATCCTAATGAAATGCTTACAAATTTTGGTATCATTCTTAAAACTTGAAGGGCATGCTCTGGTCATCTTCTCCTGAGTGTCATAGGACAATGCCTCTCAAGGCTGCAGTCTGATAATAGTTTCTTCTCATGCAATCAAGTTATGAATATTTTGATGTTCTCTTAGGCAGGATTTAGTGCCTGAACTGTGATCACTGTCAGTAATGAGATAACACCTTTCTTTCCCCTTCTCCTGTCTGTGCATAAAGAACAAGTATTACCAAATACAGCGAGGGCGTGAGTTCGATGCGAGCCAGGAGAACTTTTTGATTGTATTCCTTTGAAAGAAGCCTGATGCTCAGACCTGTGTGTGGACATGTGCTGATAGCTTATGGGTGTGTGCTAGTAATTTCCATGATGGAAAAAGATATTAATCTGTTATGTGGGCAGACACTTCTTGGTCCATTTGAATCGGGTTAGAATGTTTCCTGCGCTCCAATTTCTGAACCTCATGAATCTGGGAAACAAAATAAAAACTGTTGCAAATGGATCAGCGCAGAAGCTGGTGTAAAGAAAATATGGGCAAGTTCCTTTCAAAGAGTTAGTGCGGTCTGTGAAATCGGATTCACGGCTCAACAATGTGAGCGAATGCACGAAGAGGCCGTGCCTAATCCCAAACACTCTCAGAGTCCGAGAACGATCGCTCATGGCTTTCAGGCTTTGCGGTCAGACAGTTACAGACTCACTGATGCTTATTAGTGCTCCAACTCAATCATTTTCTCATTCACTTCTAAGTAATCCCCTTTAGTTTAGAGCACATCTCTTCAGCTTTCAATTGCTCCTTTTACTCCCCGCTTTGGAGGGACGCCTCCATGCCTCACCAAACCATCCCTCTCTCTCCCAGGACAGGGTTGCTACCTCCTCCACCGCACGTGTGTGTCCAGACCACGACCTCCGTGGAGGAGATGGCCACAGCCAGTCTCATCATCACGCTTCATTCTGCTCCTGCTTGCAATTGCAGAGATCTTCCTATTACTTAATGCTTTGTGAAAATAAGTAAGCATATTCTGTTGCTGTTGCAACCCAAGCTCATTGCTTGCTAGAATAGCAAGCAGGATTGTGCATTTAACTTCCAGGCTTGTTCAAAGGGAAAGTCGTGCAGCTGCAGGCAGTGTTGATGGTTGCTGGTGTTTATAATGCCTCTACCTATAGCTCTGCTCCAGGAGAGGCTTTGTTAGATGCCAGGATCTAATAGAAGTTCCTGCCTTGCTGGTACCAACAATGTTTTTATCAAACTCTTTCACAACCTCGCTCTGCCACACTACCTGTATCGAGTGTTGCCATAGAAATTCCAGTTGTGCCAGCTGAGGCTCTTACACCCGTAAAAAGTTCCTAAGTTGGTAGCATGATAGCTTCAGAGACCGTTTGAACACTTCTGCTGCTTTTCTCTTCCTTTATTTACTTTCTAATTTTCTGCACCTTTTTTTCTTCTTTTTATTTCTTTTTTTCCACCTCTCATCTCACCTCTCTCTCTGAGTTACTGACCTGTGGACTTATTGCTAGGCAAAGTATGGGGCCCTCCCAGGTAAAGGATTCTGTCCCCTTTCCTCCTTTGCTTTACAGCCAGTTTGCACACTCTGAGTTTCTTGGTTAAACCAGGAGGCACAGAAATGGCATCGTATCCCACTGCGCGAGCACTTAGCAACTAGTTGGTGTTTCAGTCTTTTGTTAATAGGTAAATGACAAAGGCAAGTTTTTATTTTGACCCCTGAAGATAAGAGTAAATAATATCTTGTTACTTAATTGGATGCATGTCCAGTTTTAATGATTTGTTATGCCTCAGGCATGGCAGAGGAAAAGAAAAGGTGTGACTGGGGAATAACCAAGCCAAAAGCTGGAGCTTAGCTAAGAAAAATGTTGTCCTTCTTGGATGTAGCTTTTTAGTTTTAATTATCTACGTAATGTTATCTCAAGAAAATAGGTTTTTTTTGGCTAATCGTTTAATCCCTGTCTGGTGCTAATGGAAAACTGTGTTTCAGGGAGGTTTGTTGTTGCACAGCTGAGGAGTAAGGCAATTAGTAGTAACATACACTAAAGCGGAGTCTCCAAACTTACACAAAATGTCTAACGAGACAACTGGGATAGGTACGATTGGGAGCCAAATGTGTTGCAAGTCGCTTACTGTTATTAAACCGAAAGCATGCGGTTTGGAGAGTCTCCCTTATATCTGCCCAATTCCTCCCCGTGCCATGTCGGCTGGGCAGAGCCTCTCGGGGCAGCGGCTGCTGGAAGCGGGGTGTTGTGATCAGAGCTCCCCGTCCAGATGTTGCACAAAGCCACTGAGCGCTTTTTCTTGCTGCCACATCTCTGGCAGGGTGAACAGCTTTGTTGTAAGCACCGGATCACAATGTCAATAACTGATTTTTTCAATTCCTACTGAGATCTTGGCAGTCAAATCCCTGGCAGCCTGGAAAATCTCAGCAGTGAGGTAGAAGATCTTTTGTCTTGGAAACCTGTATTTTCTGAAGGTGTGTATTTAATTGATGTGGCTATTATTTCAGTTGAAGGAAGGTGCATTATCAAATAAACACCCTATCTGCTGCTTTAGTCAGAAGCCTTATGAATCCCTGTAATTCCAGTCTTGCACGGATCAAAAGAAACACGTACCATGTGGATCTTGACTTACAGCCATCATTCATTTAGCTGAGCCTCAAACACACATTTTGAGGGCTGTTTCTCTGCAGACCTGCCTGTGCACAGGCTGTGGGCTGAGCAGTGCCGTTGGACACCGCTGGCTTGGGCTGAACTTTGGGTGCAGCTTCTTCAAACCAGAGTTTTTCTGGTGCTGGAAGGTGGAGGGCGCGTGTGATGGAGCGGAAAGCTGGGTCTCCATCTGCTCGCGGTGGTGATGCTTAATTCATGTCCATTGGTATCACAGGGGATAAGAACCATTGTTCCTGGACCGTTATGGGCTAGTTAGTGAGATGCATCATTCATCTGATGGTGTCTTGGATGGGAGCCTGGCTCTTCATCCCCTTGATGGTAGGAGGAGGCTAAGGTGGCTGGTAGGGTGGAGACTTATGGGTTTTTTATTTTATTTTGGAGAAGTTGGACAGGACTCGGAGGCACAGAGTGCTCCGCATGTGTGTCCAGTTCAGCTCATGAGCGTTACAGGTGCTTAGCAAAAAGAAGACATCTTTATTTTGGATGTTTTCCCCAAGCATGTCTATGAGGTCAGGATTAGCCCCTAGTTTCTGTCTGCTTGTGTGTAATGGTCTCAGAAATGACTTAAAATTATTGCTCTCAGATTTCTTCCTTGTATGCAACTTTCACAGTGGAATAATCTCTCTTTCTTTTAGTTATAGAGCTGGAGGTGAGAAACAGTGCAGTCCCTACAGCCATTATGATCTTTCTGCCTAAACTCCACCATCTCCCCCAGCCACGCCCCAGCAGCATTATTATAAAACTCAAATAAATAATTTTCTTGAAAGAAATGACAAGCCAGAATGAACTCCCAGGGTGTCTGTCTGGAAAAGTTGTTGGCTCCCTAGCAGTAAATTGCACTGTAGTAAATTAGGGAGGCATTTCATAACTTTAAAATTCATCATTTTAAAAATAAATGTTAATATATTCAAAGGAAATTCTGTGATCCAACTGTGCCAGCCAATGCAAACATTAAGGCAAAGAGTCAATCAAGACATAATTTTGTGATCATATAATTCAGAATGGCTGTGTATTCTTTCTAAGTCACTTATTTTTTATTGCTGAGGCAGTATTACGGATAGCCGTAAAATGCTGCTTATGCCTATTCATTCATTCTCTTGACCCTTATTTAAAATATAGTTTTTTACAATTCATTTTAAGCTGACAACAACATGTCAAGCTCTGCAGGTAACAAGAGTGTTAATAGGAAAACACTTTAACTGCAGGCTTTCTCAATGCATTCCACATCAGTTGCTAATTGGACTTCGAGAAATTGCTGAAATATCTTATGAAATTTGGGTCTGATCCACCGAAGCATTTCTCTGGATCTGTGTCAGTACATCAATTGCCTGACATCTGGTCCCTTTCCAATTCTTTAAGCCCAGAATAGCCTCCGTATGGTTTGGATTTGCAGAGTGCAGAATTAAAAACTGGCTAAAAGTTGACATAAGTGAGACAGGTCACAGCATGGACCAATTTATTTTTTTAGCTTGGTTTCCTAAAGGAATGACACTTGTATTATCAGGCTGCCAGCGTACATGCTTGCGTGAGGGTGTAGCCTTTCTTCTTGCAACTTTTGAACCTGTTAACACATTATAACCCTATTTCCCAATAGTAGAGGCTTTTGAAGTGATGATATTCCTACAAATTTAGTGACAACAGACAGTCAGCAGAGAAAATCCTTTTCAGAGCTTTAGACTATGGGAAAGGCTGAAGTGTTACCTCAGCTCCTTGCTAAGCACCAGGGAATCAGCAGAGGAGAGGGATCACCTCGCAGGGATGCTGCAGGTGAGCAGAAACCTTCCCCAAAGCCCAGGCTCTTGAAGGCAAGCAGGAGCTGCCCTGGGCCTTGCAGAACTGCTTGTTTAGATGAAAAGGAGGAGAAAAGCTGGATTTTTTAACTGAGTCACAAGCCCTGTTGGTTTTCTTAATTGCTATAAGACATCTTTCACACTCTCTATTTTATCTATGGATTCTTCACCTTGGAGTAAATCCAGAGATAAAGCAATCTGAAAGATTGCATGCATGCACATTTTTAATATTATTGGTCTGATGTGCAAGGTTATATTTCTGGCTGCAATAGTGTATCGGGTACATATATTTTTTTCAACAATCCATCTATGCAGCACCCTTGCAGGGGCTGTGTCAGCCAGTAGCTTGCCTTCCTGTTCATCTGTTGGGTTTATTGTTGCTTGTAGTATACTCACGAGGCTGCTGGTTGCTTTCATCTTGCCTTTTTACTGCCTTGCTTATTTTTATCCTCATCCTGTTGTCTCTAAAGAGGTCTTTATAAAACAGTGCTATGCATGTCTCTCTTTTATTAATAATTCATTAATCAATTTAAGCCCGAGAAAAAAGGCACCGAAACCAACAGCTAGAAATGATCACAGCTCGGGAACTGCGCTGTGCATATTTTGCACCTCAGGCTGCATCATTCGCTAGCGCTACCTGCAGCACTCCTGCCAGAGATATCTGGAGGTCTTTCTTTGTAGATCTGCTCTAAAAAAAAAAGGCGTTCTTTTTTGTTACGTAGAAAAATGTTCCCTGGGAAATCGATTGATATTGAGCAAAAATGGCACTGTGTTTCTGGAGCTGGTGTTTGATTTTTGGAGGGAAGCAGACATTCACGTGTGCACTTACCAGAGTCTGCTGGGCAAAGCAATTAGAGGTTCATCAAGAATTAAAATTCACCAGTGACTGCACAGTCATTTCACTGAAGCTTCTGGTAATAAAGTCAAAATTGTTCCGGTGGCATGTAGCAATTAATGCCTAATTCTGAGCGGGCAGCTTGCTTTTACAGCCAATATCATTTGCCAGTTACTTTTAATACATCTTGGAGAGGGAGATTTTGGCTTTGTCTGTGCGTGGGCCTGAGGACTTCCTTGGTCTGACTCGGGCTGAAGAAGCCCTGTCCTGTGCCGGGGCAGGACCTGGGCACAGATCCCCGCGCTGCCCCTCGCTTTCCATAGCTGGTGGCAGGAGCACCCGATGGAGGGTGGCTGGGCGGCAGCTGGAGAAGAGAGTGGGACCACTGCTGTTGTGCTCATATCTAAGTGCTCCCAAAGAAGCCCTGGCTAAGACCCGACGCTGCCTCCGATGCTCCTCAAGCGGCTCGTGCGGGGCGGTTTGGTGATGCTTCTTCTCCCCAGCTTCAGCTGTGCACAAACTCCTCCGCCCCGGCATTCACCACTGGATTGTTTCCAAACCCAGTTCTTTTACCATAACCAAATTCCCTCTACATCCCTCAAAGCTTCATGTTACGATTCACCTTTACTTCTGTCCTCCAGACAGAAAATAGAAAGATTTGCTCGGTTTTCCTATAACCTTCAGCGGGTTTGGTGCTAATCCTGCGGTGTTAAGGCAGTTTAACGCTCCATTAATTATTTTGGAGGCGGTCTGGGAACTGCGCATGGTAACGACTCCACTGCTTATTCACAGGGAAGTAACTTCTCAGCACAATGTTAACCCCCGTTAATAAATGCAGTCTGGTCACCAAGGAGAGACTTTTCCCTCTAAGGAAAGTTAAAGCCTTTTCTTAGTCTGCTTCTGACCCAGAGTTTGCCTCCTGTAATCCTCCTTTCAGCAGGCACAAAGCAGCACACTGTGAATTAACGGAGCTTGAGCAACCCTCCGGAGGTAGATGAATCCCCAAATACGTAAGATGTTAAACAAGTTCCCATACTTCATCCAAGCTTCTGCCACTAAGTCACAGGAAGGGATAACATTATGAGTTTGTAATTTATTTCCATATTCTTTAATCATATTTCAGTGGCTGTTTGGTTTATGACCTTTAAAACCACCTTAGATTTAGATTGATAAATGGGTGGCAAATAAATTTAGCAAAATAAGCAATTTCAGCCTATGGAAGGTCAGCAGAGGGCTGTGCAATCATGGCTTCCATTAATATGTTATATTTCAGTCAAAAGCTTTTAAACGCTGAAGGTTTTCAGAGGGAAAACCTATAGCTTTGATGAATGGGTTTCTTCTAATAGCTGAATGGGAAATGAAAATCAAAGTAAGGGAAAAACCACCTTGTTTCTGAAGCAGAGATGAAGTTAGGCAGCGGGTTTTCCTCTGGCATAGGGGCAGGACAGTCGAGTGGGCTCGGTAATGAGCAAATTACATTTCAGCTTGTAAGGCCATTTGAATAACCCTGTAAATTAGTTGATTGACAGAGATTATTCATAATAACTATTATTATTATTGACATGGGGCTTGAGCACAGGAGAGCCACACGGGACAGGTAAACTAAATAGGCATTTTTATTAGCAGATCTTAACAGGGTGAGAGAGGCGAGAGCTCAATGGTGTTAACTCCCCATTTCCCACCGGCAGCTCTTCCAACAGCATCAGCCGAGGTCTGAGCTGGCTGGGCAGGGGATTAGGCCTCTTTGAAGAGGAAATGTTTGTTAAATTAATTACTTGCTGCACATTAGCTCAGCTACATTCAAACCACATGCAGGGGTCTCCTTGTTGCTGGGGTGTAAGAGGTCAAATTAATGGAGAAAGCAGGGCGAAAGCCTCTTATGGGACTGAGATGATCTTTTCTTCATGTTTAAAGCTGTGAAGATTTTGTGCGGAATAGGAACTCAGATCTGTTGAAAGCAGTGGTGAGGGAGAATCATTCCAGGAGAGATCCAGGAGATGTGCGAAAGCAGCACATTAAAAGCTGAGTTAGAGCTTATTTCTGATTCTCACAAAAGAGTATTTTCGCCACAAGTGGAGTTAAAAATCCATTGTAAAATCTCTTTTTTTTTTTTTAAACAATGAAATAAAATCAGTTTTTGCTTCTAAGAGCTGTGGGGCAGATCACTGGCCCGGATAAAAATATCTTGAATGGCTCCTGCAAGTCAAAGTTGCCTTAGAGGTGACGTGACTTGCGGGGCCGGGGTTCGGGTGGGACAGGGAGCTGGGACGGCTCTGTCCCCTGCGTGAGAGGTTCGCCTCTGTGAGATGATTGATCGGATGGCCTCAGTCTGCTCTGCCCTGGGGCTGACGGGAGGAGGTCTGGCAGCCCCCAGCTCCGGGGAAGAGCAAGCAGAGATGTGCCATTGCCCCATTCCTCGGGTCCCCCAGGAGGCACGGCTCAGCTGCAGCCATCTCCCAGCACCTACCGCTGGCCGAGGCAGAGGCATGGGGCAAGAACACGGGAAGAACACGGACGGGTGTTGGCTGTTCTCCCACATGGGTGCCATTGCTGCAAAACGCAACCTCCCTGTTACACTGAGCCACTAAAATTAAAATGCATATGACAACTGAAGCAAAGGGACTGTCTGTGGGACCGACATGCGCAGCGGCAGCGATGCGGGACAGGGTGGCAGGAGCAGGGCTGGCTTTGTGGGAAGCCGTGAGGTTTTCGCCAGCAGAGGACCTGTTGTCTCTGGAGCGGGGACCTGTTTATTAATGCTTGAATTGCCAGTGGTGTTTGCGTCTGATTTAGTATCACTTAAGTAAGTGATGTATGATTTCAATTAGGAAGCAAAGATGCTTACTGCATCTCCATGATATGTTTGGACGGAGAAAAGTGCTTTGCACAGTCTTTCTCTTTCGGGGGAGGTAAATGGAGCACGGGGTGTCTGTGGGTTGCTTGCTGCAAAGTTATTTCAATGTCAGCTGGGAAAGCAAAATGTGTCAAGTGCATCCCGTGTTTGCCAAAGTCGATGTAAAGTCGTTAGGACGGGCTCGAGGGCTCTGGCTGGCACTGGAGCCAGGGTGGTGAGCGCCATCGAGGGATGCTTTCTCTTGGGGTCGGTGGTCTCTGCCAGCTGGAAACAGAGCAGCTCTGCTGTGTGCTGTTGGCCCCGCACTGCTGATGCCCAGTAGATCTTCTTTTAGGGTCGTAAGAACCTGTGGTTTTGGAGGAAAATGAAAGTTTCATCCTTGTTGCTAACGTGGAGTTCATCAACGTCTGTACTTCACAGATCGCAGTGGTCTGAGGAGCCCCTGGATGTATTAAAATGCTACAGCTTTGTCCTGCAATACAAGGCCAGCGTCAGTGCCAAAACAAAACCGGAGGCTGAGCGGGAGCAGGCAGTGAAGTGAGGGAGGGCAACATCAAAAGACTTTTAACTAAGATCAGCTCTGTGATGCTTGAGTCATTAACATGCGAAAGGGCTTTGTGTAGTGGGATGCACACACATTTCTGGCTGGAATTAGCACAGCAGAGCTATCCGCATCTCCGCTGCCGCACCTGAGGTATTGAGCACCTCCTCCTCCAGCTGCACCCTTGCACCCAGCTCTCCCTCTGAGCCCCAAACCAAGGTGTCAGTGCCACTATCACCTCAAAAACACCCCCAGGCTCTGAGTCTGCGCTGCTGGTCCTCGCCTTCGTCTCCTGCTGTGTGTTTTAGCAGGAAGCAGCTGGAGAAGAGCTGTGGTTTGTGCAGCCCAGCAGCTGCATGGGCAGGGGCAGAGGTTTGGGAGCTGGATGTATGTGATACATAGGAGATCCCTGGACCCACTTCCATTTATTAGGCCTCCATTAACTCTGTTTCCAAGTCTCTCTGCACTTTGCTGTTCTCCAGGAAATCCAACCGTTGCTCTCCTTGCCTTTTTGCTGGTGGGAGTCACAGAGTGTCGGCTGTCTGAGACCATTGGCCTGACATATGGAATGGTTTTGCTTCCATAGTAGTATTTCTCCTAGGGTGACATCATTAACTAGTTCAGTTAACTGCATCGAGGGGTTGAGATAAGGGTTGCCCAATAATTGCAGGCTCCATCTCTGGGATAGCAGCTGGCATTTTCCTGATGGATTCTAAAGTCTTGCCTGTCTTCTCAGATCACTGGTTGAGAATGGAGAGGGGTAAGAATCAGCCTGTATTTAGGAATAAGTAGCAGAGTATCTCTGACACAATAAAATTTTAAATTACAGGTGAGAAAATGTACAGTGCCAAGAACAGCCAAAGCCAGAATAATGATTTGGAGTTTTT
>NW_009231168.1:16622-23729 GCF_000690835.1 Fulmarus glacialis | reverse complement strand
ATTCCTGCTTGGGTGAGCTGGAGTCCTGCATTCTCCAGGTAGTTAGGCTTCAGCTGTAAAACACGCAAGGTATAGAGTGTGCGCAGGTGTGGGTTTGGGTACCAGAGCTATGCTGGAGCTGGCAGGAAAGGTTAGATGGCTGACACATGGGTCTCCTTATGCTCCCCATGCAAATGTTGCAATAGCACTGTGTTTCTTAGCAAATTAACTGATACCAGTACTATTAGCCTTACAAAATAAATGCCAATGGTGATTTAAAATGTTGTTTTCAGAACCCGGTTGCTACTATCTCTCCTGGTGAGAGATGTTCCCATGTTTCAGTCATCTGAACTTTCAAACTGCTGAGCTAAACAAAAGAGATATAATTTTCCTTTAAAATAACATGGTGAAGTGCTTACAAACAAATTAGAGTTACCCTGTGCTGATTAGAGTAGTAGCTGGAAAGCCCCTGTAAAGCAATAACAGAGATCACTTAATTGCTCAGAGTGATGCAGCACTGATTGTGGCAGCGTTGTGTTTCCTACCAGATCCCATCCGATCTGTAGGCAGAGCAAGTTTCCTAGAAGAGGAAAACCCCAACCTTAGTGCTTTCCTCTGGTAGCTGGGAGCCTTTCTTTCTCAGTGAGGGGATAGGAGAAATCTTTTACGGGTGCTGGAGTGACAGGAGGTGCTGGACAATGGCTGCTTTGCTGCCTACTGGAGCACCCTCTAAAAAGCAGCATCCTTTCTCTCCTGCCACCTCCTACCTTGTGTGTGACCGTTCCTGCTTTACCTGCACAGTCCACCACTTTCCTGCATCACTCCAGCATGCTCACTCCAACTTTGGAAAGGGTTTTCCTCTTAAATAAATGTGTTTTATTTACATTACGCTGAACTCCAAAAGGGCATGGGAGCCCAGCCCCTTCCCAACGGCCAGGGTCAGCTCCCAGGTGTGTTGTCCATCCTCAGCCAAGGGATCCTTCAGGTTCGCATTCCCACAAGCCACATTTTCAAGTTGAAGGTGAGAATGACAGCAAAGCTCTTCAGATTCATGCACTATTCATGCAGTCCTCTAGGCTCCAGTGAAGCCCTTATAAGATAATAAGAAATTAATGAAACGTGGCAGTCTACATCTCCACTACAGTTTTCATCCAGGGATCTCTGCGTTTCGCTAATATTTATTAACTGAGTCTTGCAATAGTCCGGCAGGGTCTGAGATTCATTTTAGATCCAAGGGACTCGCTCTGTGCAGTAAGTCCATGGCAGGTTTGGGGTAAAACCTCAACTCCTGCTTCCACTACCGCTTACTCTATGAGGACACGGGCACCCCATTTCGGACTCCGCACCTCCACTGCTATCCCTAGGGTGCTATGGGGTTTGCTCATTTGGGGTACCTCTGCCTTCAACACTGCGGGAATGAAAGGAAAGCTTTGGGTCCTGTGCCTAAGGAGGGTGAAGACGGGGGAACTCAGCAATATTAAAACTGTTGTGAGTAGAGGTAGGTACAGTGGAAGGATAAAATGGGCGCTGAAATGGAGAACAAGGTCAAAAATGATGCCCCACTTCTCAGCTCTCCCGGGGCAGACATGGGGAACTGAAGTATCTCGGGACAGAAAGTTAGGGATGAGAAAGGGGAGGACAGCAAGCAGGAGAATTTAGGGAAGGACAGACCTGACTGAGAAGGGAATGGCAAAGACAGGAGCTGGAAGGTGACAAGAAACAGGGGCAGGAATAAGGCATTTGAAGAAGGATAAAAATAATGGGCTGGGAAAATGAGAGTTACCAGGAAGGATTAGAAAGAATCTGTAAACATTCATGTGCCCCTCTGTCTGCAGGATAGCTGCGAGTGAGTCACTCCCTTGCACATTCCCTATTTTTACAGAGGTATACGTGTTTTTTCCAGCTAGGTTAAGTGTGGTGTTGGCTCTTATTTCCATTTGAGGCTAAGATGACCCAGCACCGGGGGTCAAACTGCCCTGCTTCGGCACTTGGAGCTCCAGGCAGGGCAACATGTTGACCCTCGCAATGCCCCTCGCTAAGAAAGCAGACCCCTATACTGTCCACTTGAAAAGATATGCTAAAGAAAATTACTGCCGTGATTGATGTGAGTGCGTATCTGCCACATATTGTATGTAGCAATGAATGTGAAGGAAAAAGTCCATCATTTTTCAGGTTATTGAACCTGTCCGTGTAGCCCACAGATATGAGGCCGTTGACATTCTGTGTTTGCTTCAGAAATCAGAATAATCCCAACCCACAGGCTGGCTCCCTTTCACAGAGATTTCATATCCTTTGTTGCTTTTTTAAAAAGAAACTGGACAACTAGACAGCAAAATACCTTTTTATTCTCTATGCTTCCTAAGCAATATTTGAAAGTAAGTTCCTTCTGTACTTGTACCAATTTAATTTAAAACTGCTTCTTTAGATTTGTGATGTTAAGGAGCTACACATCTTTCACCCATAGTTAGTGGCATCTGTGCAGAGGAAAGGATGTTAAAAATTGCCTGAGTGACTCCACTCCAGCCCTTGTTGAGTCTGATACCTGTGTTTCATATGTTGGTGGATACCAGATGCTATAAGAGGCCCATCATAGGCAGATGTGAGATAATCTACTTCTGCCTCTCAATATCTGATCCTATCCCTAATAGTCTGCGAGTGTCTTAGTCCCAGAAAACCCAAGATTTGATATTCTTTGCAATGTTTTCTCCTGTTGTAAATTATAAACCTCAAACTATTTGTTAATGTTCATTTAAATCTCTGAATCTTCAGCTGCAATCCTTGGAAAAAACCCCTTACCAGCAATTTAAACTAAGACTGGTACTGTAATGTCTTTTCTCCACCTACTAAAATTAGATTTCCTATATATTATTTACAGTTGTTTACCGTCATCCTGCTGTGATGAAGACAACAGCTTTGTGGCTTTTCTGCAAAAATCTGTTGCTAGCTCGCCGTGACATCCCCTCACACGACTCTCTGTGTCAGCACAAGGATGTTCCTCATGCAGTGTGTTGAAAGCCAGAAACAATTTACATTTGTGGAGTGTCACTTACCACTGAGGTTACTTTTACGAAAACCGGTGCTTATAACGGCTGCTTCACGTGGGTTGCTTGTGCATTGGGTTTTTTTGCAGTATCTCATCCTCTTCTGTTGGTTTCTGCTGGGGGAGGCTGAGCCCCATAGGAATGAAGAAATTTGGGGTCACATGGAGCTATTCCTTTTCCCGAGAGGAAGGTGAGTCCCCGTGATCAAAGCAAGCAGTGACAGTGACAGAAGACCGCCTGGCCATACCTCTCCTGTTGTAGCCCCAGGTGCTGGCAGCGGCACACCTTGCTGTCTCTCAAAGGCGCGGGAGAAGGAAGAGTTTCAAAGCACCAAATGGGATCCCGCAATGAGACGCCTAAGGGAGGATATGCACCTAAAGTCTTGAGTTACTGTAAAATTGCTCTTTCAAAGGAATGTAGTGAGTGAGAGAAGAAGGTGTTTGGCGTCTGTAAAGGAAATAAGGTGTCTGAGCAAAAACCAATAGCTCCTGAGGGGTAGGACCAAGCCAAGCCTCTCCATCTTTGGCGTATGTTCATCATTCAACTCGGGACATTTATGACACTGAAATCTCACAGCTGCACATGTCTGAGGTGCTCATGGTGACCCAGATGCTCCCTGGCACAGAAGCAGGGCTGGTGGCCTTTCCCTGCCGCAGACCAGAGAGGGGCTTTTTAGGGCACACCTGCATGTGGCTTTGAGCCATCAGGTACCGTAGGTATTACCTAAGGTGCAGAGAGGTATATCTCACCTGACAAGGTGCTCTGCCTTTGCACCTTCATGTGTGAGAAAAGGATAATTTATTTAAATTTATGATGGCTAACGGGCTTATGTAACTACAGTTAAAATAACTTGCTGAATTATTCATGTGATATTTGGAATCATGAGTGTGGGAACAAATTAGCTGACTGAAAACTGGAGATTGATGTTGCTCATTAATAATGCATAGAGGGAGGCCAGGTGCTGGGCGAGCGGGCGGGCTGGCTCCGAGCATACAAATGGGATGTTTCCATCTTAGAAATGTTCTTCCTGGGCAGTGGTTTTCTGGAAAAGTATCGCTGGCTCCACTGCTGGCTGAGTGGTTGGATGTGATTGCAGAAGCAGGAGTCTGCGTTGCGTCGGGTAGGTATTCTGTGCCTGCTGCTAAGGGTACTTCTGAGCTGAAGGACCGTGTCCCAGACAAATGCATGGCCATCCCACGGAGAATTTATACTTTTAAAAATGTCTCCAGTCCAAATGTTGCCAGCTTCATTTGTGCAAGTGTTCCCAGCAGAGACCTTTTGATTCTAGAGAGTTTCTTTTTAAAGATAAGGGGGTAGTCTAGGTCACTGGCTATTTAACAAAGTGACACTTTCTTTCTTTTAGGTCTTGTTTAAAAAGTCAGATAATGTGGTGGACGTGTAAAGAATCTTATCACCTGGAGATCATCTAATGGGCACTGCTCTACATAGAAATCTGTTCTTGCAGCACCAAAGAACTAGCAGATATTTAAGGTCTCAGGATCACATTAGCTCTGAGGATTTGCCAGATGATTTGGTGTGCCATCAGATAAGGATGATATAATACAAACAGGGCACGACTTGGATAATGAGGGGCTATATGTGAAGTGACATGATTGCTTGATTAAGATAATAGTTGAAGCATGTGGAGAAGGAAATTATAATTTATATATTGCTGATTGTGAAGTTTATTTTAAGGACATAATTTAAAGATTATCACAATCAGAAAGAAAGATCCTAAGCAACAGGAATTCACTGAAAGAGAAAAGAGAAATTGCTACTGAACAATAAATGTCTGAGGCCAAGCAGGAGGTGGGCAGCAAAGGGTGGAGGCCCTGGAGAAGACAAAGACGAGCTCCTGTTCTTAGCAAAGAACAGAACCAGGAGCCAAACACCCACTGGGGTCAGGAAGGGCACTGGATGCATCTACCCCATCTTTTGTGCGTAGATGCTGCCTAAATTCAGCTGGATGCATGGAAGCTCCTGCCACCGGCTCTTCCAGCCACCCACATCCATGTTGTTGGGTGGGACACATGGGGTCTGAGCTAGCCAGTCCTGCTGCATGTCTTAAGCCATCTGCACAATGCCATGCATCTTCAGCTGTGGACAGATATCTGGAAAAATTAATTGCTGCATGATCTGGGGGAAATCAGGCCAAAACATCTAGTGTATAGACATCTAGGGTATAACTGCAACCAGCCTTTAGCATCTGGGTGATGCTTTGGTGATGATGAATGTTGTTGGTGATGGTGAAACACTGCTGGGTGGTGGGAGACTGGGGAAGGGGACGGGCATGGTGGGTGAGGTGCTAGCATGGCCCACAGCCATCTGCAGCGGCAGATAGGCATCCCTATATCCCAGTGTCAGAAGCGCGTGAGGACTTTCTCCAAGGCAGCCAATTTTCTGCCTGCATTGCTGATTTGTTCATCTGCAATGTCTTTAATATGATTAATGTAGAGGGTTTTGCAAACCGATCAAGACAGACCTGGTCTGCCTGTAATTTCAGCTAAATTACAGTGATGTTCAACTTCAAACATACCTTTGATACGGTAATAGAAAAAGCTAATTTAGCATATTTGACGGACTTCAGGTAAAGTGGAGGCGATCCTGAATATTGATCAAATACATACACACATGTAGCAATATTGGGGGACAGTGATAAATATTTCTGTAGAAACTGAGTAGATTTATATTGTTATCCCTCTGTAAGCTTGTACCTTAACTCCTGATACCTTTAATTAGAGCTGTTCAGGGCAGGCTTTCAGCTTGCTTCTATTGTATTCCCATTATGAATCAAAAGTTTATTTGCTTCTCTGGTTGATGTGTGGGCAATAATGATATGGCGTATAAGCTCACAACTTGCACAGCCACCATCAAAATGCCACGGTGAATGAAACTACCCATGTGTTATGACCTTGATGCACAATTTAAATAGATGATTTTTCAAGCCAAATAAAACCTTTCACATTAGGCAGTAGATGAGCCACTTATATGTGCTACAAATACAGCCCCCCCTCTCCTAATTAATAATACAAAATAGTGATGGAATAGATTTATGCTTGTCAGCAGAGCAGTTAACTGTCATGCCACTGATGAGTCAATGGCTTGTTGTATCATAAGTGCTGATAATACGCAGATCTGGGCTGGGCACTAAGCTGTGATATGGCAATTTAGTTTTCACACACCATTTAGTTATGCTTTTATTTCAGATTAATCTCTGTTTTTTTCCCTTTTTATTTCAGTTCTAATGCAATAGGCTCAACAGTGACCCAGGTCACAGTGTGAGAACTTGCTGTCACAGGCTGAACTTCAGCCGTGACTCTTCCTGCTGGTTTTGGAGAGAAGGATGCTTGGCAGAGCCAGGGGAACGACCAGCTCATGGGCCCACCAGCACCCAGTGATAACTAAGGACCAAAGTCCATCCTACAAGCAAGAAAGAAACACCACCATGGGTAACTGAGTTTGTATTTGCCTTTCCACAGCAGCATTCAAATGGATTGCAAAAGGAAGAAGTGTGCTATTCCCCACCACGTGTTTTTTAGAGGGAGGGTAATGTAAGGGCTCTTGGGCTGATACTGCATCACCGGAGGGTTGTTGCTACTCCATGTGATTCAAGGTGGGTTTTAAGGTGCGTTTAGGTAGTGCAGGAAGTCCATGTGATTCAAGGTGGGTTTTAAGGTGAGTTTAGGTAGTGCAAGAAAGGCCTGGGTCAGAGCTTGGTGGAGATGGTGCTACGTTTGATTGGAAAAGGGCTGGAAGTCTCCCTTCGTTAACCCACAGACTGTCTCCAAAACAGTGGCTTGAAATATGGGCTTGGTGGTCTGTCTTATTTTGAGGCAGCAAAAATTCTCCTTTAGCAAAATATATGAATGTAAATGAGATCGTCTCTGGGCAACCACCAGCTGTATTTGGGATTTCATGCATTTGTCCTGGGCTTTGAAGTACCTCTCTGGCACTTTGTCTTCCCCTGAGGACTGGCACACTGGTAATTTCCTTTTGGTTGATGACATCTTCACCTCTGTTTTCCTCAGCAGGATTCACTTGGATTCCCGATGAACCCAGTTTGTTTTACAGGTGACCACAGCCCTTG